>NC_137916.1:17208894-17211394 GCF_963457725.1 Sprattus sprattus
TGTCTACAGCATGTGCTGATGTAATCTCAAGATTTTCTGTGTGTGTGTGTGTGTGTGTGTGTGTGTGTGTGTGATAGTGCATTGGACAGTATGTATGCATATGGGTTGGAGTGTGTGTGTGTGTGTGTGTGTGTGTGTGTGTGTGTTTTTTTGTGTGTGTGTTTTTGTGTGTGTGTGTGGATTGGACAGTATGTGTGTTTATGGGTTGTAATGTGTGTGTGCCAACATCTCTTATCTCTGTCATGCATGCAGTCGCTGTAGGTTAACCGGAATGTGATGCGTTGCGTGTCAGACAGAGTCAACTGTACTATAGTCTGAGTGACTGTAGTTTTTATACACACACACACACACACACACACACACACACACACACACACACGGGGTGACTGTTCAGAGACTGGTCAATGGTTGACTGGGGGGTCAGGGATGTTCCAGTGGTGGTCGAGTCGACCCAGTGGGTCTGCTCTGTGCTGCTCTGCTCTGCTCTGCTCTCCTCTGTTCTGTGCTGTGACTGCGGCCTGGAAAAGTCCAAGTCAACAGTTTGAGTGCGAGGCTTTTTCCACCATCAGATATCCATCTTGGTGCGGCGGCTGCTGCTATTAGTGGGATGTGAACGTAATTACACACTGTCATACACGCCAGAGACAGGGAGAAGAGTGAAAAAGAGGAACAGAAGGAGAAAGAAGGGGTGAGGGAAAGAGAGAAAAGTGAAAGATCCATGGATTAAATAGGGCTCAGAAAGTGATTACGAGAGTTATTTAGAGGGGAAAGGATACAGAGAGAAAGAGGAGAGAGAGAGGAAGGAGAGAGGAGGGGCAGAGAGAGAGAGAGAGAGAGAAGGTGGTTAGGGAAAGACAGAGAGGAGTGAAAAGGACTCGATCAGGCCTCAAAAAGTGATTAAGAGATGTAGGGCTGATTATAGGACCAGACAGTGATAAAGAAAGGAGGAGAGGAAGAAAGAAAGGAGGAGAAGAAGAGTAACAGGGAGATGTGTTCAGGCAGCAGCACATTCCTCAGCCCACAGATAGTTGCTATGACAACCATCTGCATCATTATCCTCCGTCTAAAAAAAAAATTTGACGGGAGAGGAGTGTGCAAATCTGTGTATGCATGTGTGTTGATGAATAAAGAGTGATTGTCTGTGTGTGTGTGTGTGTGTGTGTGTGTGTTCCATAGAATATGAGTAGTGTATTAGTGTGTGTGTAATTTGTGTTTGTTTGCATTACCATGAGATCCTGTTTTCCGTTACTCTGTGTGTGTGCGTGTTTGCGTGTCTGTGTGTTGATTTCACCCTGTCAGGACCCGTGACGTGTGTTTTCCCAGTCAAGCCTCTCTCTCTTGTCTCTGTGTCGGATAATTGAAAGCTGGGAGAGATCAGCTTACTCATGCATCCTCCTATTCAGCCCAGCACAGACACTCACTCCATGGGAAACAGCAGGGTTTATCTTTACCCAGCGCAGGTCAGCGGAGCCACTAATTAAAACAGTCCCAATTCAGCTCAGCCCTGCTCTGCTCCGCAGTCTGTTTGTCTCTCTGTCTGTCGAACTTTCTGTTGTGGTGCTGCTCTTGTATTTTCGGACAGAAAGAAGCCGCAATCTCAGACACCAAAAACAGCAGCAAACACTCGGCAGCAAACACCCAAACCCCAAGTCAGTTTGTGTTGTGGGAGTCAGCGTGGTGCTTTGGTATTGGACATCATCCTACCCAGCTCTGGGGGTTGTGGTGCTTTCAGTAGGGTGTGCATGTGATGTGTGTGTGATGTGTCTGTGATGTGTGTTCCTCTAGCTCAATAGGTCGTGCATACCCAGTGAGTACATGGGCAAGTAAGAATAATCATCTATACTATATCATCTTTACTACAAGTCGCTTTGGATTTAAGTGTCTGCCAAACGAATAAGTGTAAATGGGATTGCCTATGTCTCTGTGGACTAAGTCAGCGGTTAATGAAAACTGGTCCAATACTGTGTTGAAAGCTGAATATGTGTGTGGCAGTATGTGTGTGAAAATGTGTGTGGTAGTGTGTGTGTGAATATGTGCATGAATATGTGTGTGAATAATATGTGTGTGGTAGAATGTGTGTGCATATGTGTGTGGTAGTATGTGTGTGAATATGTGCATGAATATGTGTGTGAATAATATGTGTGTGGTAGAATGTGTGTGCATATGTGCGTGGCAGTATGTGTGTGAATATGTTTGTGACAGTATGTGCGTGGCATTATGTGTGGCAGATGAGAATATGTGTGTAGCAGATCCCTTCTCTGAGCTGCTGTGACTGGGCACAGAGGCAGGAGCTCCATGTGTACTTTACATCAGGGAAAATACTAAACATGCACACACACACACACACACACACACACACACACACACACACACACACACACACACACACACACATGCACAAACCGGCATGAATATGGATTAAAAATAGAGGGAAAAAAAGCTTTAATCTTGATTCACATGTATTAATAGACTGTGACCTAAGCAAAAAATCAAACTAGCA
>NC_137916.1:17213894-17336394 GCF_963457725.1 Sprattus sprattus
CACACACACACACACACACACACACACACGCATGCATACAGACACACACGCACATACAGCCACACTTACACATGCACACACACACACACACGTGCAGGTACACTGACTGTACCCCATTTGGCAAATCTTTCTGGAAGTAGGTGACCTTTGCTGTGTGTATGTGGAGTCTGTGTGTGTGTGTGTGTCTGAGTGAGGGGTGAGTGTGTTGCATGTCACAGCATGCCTGGTCTCACAGGAATAGGTTTGTGAATGTGTTTTAAGTGTGTGAGTGTGTAGTGATGTGTTGCTGGTTTTTCTGGTGTGTTGAGGCTGTAACGTCATCTTTCTTCTTTTTCTCCTTTTCATGCTCTCTTTCTTTTACAATCTCTTTAACCTCCCCCCTTACACACAGCTGGCATCTGGACAACACATACACATCACACACACACACTCACACACACACACACACACACACACACACACACACACACACACACACACACACACACACACACACACACACACACACACACACACACACACACACACACACACACACACACACACACACACACGCACGCACACACACACACACACAGCTGGTCCTCTGTGGGTTTCTATGTTCTGTAGGACCCATACATACCTAACTGTAATACACCCACTGCCGCAACACACACATGCACACACACAACCACAAACACACACACAATTTACCACATAACTGGCCTGTTACTCTGTAGGTTTTCTTATCCTGATGCTCATACTCAAACACACACACACACACACACACACACACAGCTGCTGTTGTGTAGGTATCTGTGCCCTGTAACTAGGCCTAGCTAGAGCTATGTGCAGCCTCTCTGGCAGCCAGGCTGGCCAGCCACAAAGAGAGAGCTGGCTTTTATAGAACACACTCCATTCCTCCTGCTCCCACACAGGCCAGTGTGTGTGTTGCTAAGAAGCTAACTCTACAAAGACCGGCTGAGTGTGTGTGTGTGTGTGTGTGTGTTTGATGTCTTTGGGTATTGGCTGCTATCCCAAGATGCCAAGCTTCCATTACCCCATGGCCTAGACAGCTACTTGGCTATCCTTGCTAGCCTGTGTGTTTGTGTGTGTGTGTGTGTGTGTGTGTGTATGTGTGTGTGTGTGTGTGTGTGTGTGTGGTGTGTGTTTGTGTGTGTTTGTGTGAGTGTACATATTTGTGTGTGTGTCTGTGTGTGTGTGTGTGTGTGTGTGTATGTGCATGTCCCTTAGGATTATCACAGTTCTCCTTAATTTTAGTCCAAAGCCACACAGTGTGCTAACCCTCATTCCCAGTCAGTGTCAGTGTCCACACACACACACACAACATCTCTTATCTCTGTCATGCATGCAGTCGCTGTAGGTTAACCGGAATGTGATGCGTTGCGTGTCAGACAGAGTCAACTGTACTATAGTCTGAGTGACTGTAGTTTTTATACACACACACACACAACACACACACACACACACACACACACACACACACACACACACACACACACACACACACACACACACACTGAACTCAGTGACCCCCTGATCGTTCTGGTTCTGGGGGCACCTGGTCCAGTACCAGTCCACATCCAGACCAGAACCTCTGGTCTCATTCCGCCAGAACTGGATCCAGATGATTTAATGCTGCAGTGCAGCCTAGCCTGTGGTTGAGTGATCTGCTAAAGAGCCAGGGACACTGGTTGGTGAACCAGAGGGGGAGTGCACAGATGCTTAAACCTCCCCCACCACGCTAGCACACACACACACACTCACACACATACACAGATACATCCTCCGACACGCACACTCTCAGGCACACACACTCTTTCGGTCTGAAAACGCACATCTTACTCACTTTCATACACATGGACACACACACACAAACACACACACATATGTGCGCACACATACATACGCACACGTGCACACACACTCACACACACACACACACACACACACACACACACATGTGTACACACGCACACATACATATGCGCGCACACACACACACACACACATGTGCGCACATACTCGCACACGCACATGCACACACACATACATACACAAAAACAGGCAGACACACTGTCTCTATTACACACACTCATTCACATACACACTCACACATACACATTCTCTGTTGCTTAACCACACAGCTTAGATCGACCATAGCTTTAGGCTTTACAGTGCCATTATTTATGCTGCATTAAAGGAATTACAATTTATTACATTACGTAATATCCAGTCACTGTGGAAAAAATTGCCTCAGTCATCAAAACTCGGAAAAAAGGGATTATTTACTTGGAGTGCGAGAAAACTGTGTCAGCAGATTTTAATCAGAGAGATCAAATGTGTGTGTGTGTGTGTGTGTGTGTGTGTGTGTGTGTGTGTGTCTGTGTGTGTGTGTGTGTGTTAGCAAGTGTACTTTTGTGTGAGTGAGTGTGTGTGTGTGTGTGTGTGTGTGTTAGCAAGTGTACATTTGTGTGTGTTAGCAAGTGTACATTTGTGCGTGCGTGTGTGTGAGAGAGAGAAAGAGAGAGAGAGAGAAAGAAAGAGAGAGAGAGAGATATATAGAGAGAGAGGGAGATCATGTATATGCACTTTCCTTCGTGTCCCTTGGGTGAAATAATAGAGGAAGCAGTATGGTGCAGTCCACACGTGTAGCTCCTTCTGTTTTTCTACACCAAGTCAGTGCTATTTTTCCTCAAACACACTCCACTCTACCATGGACACACACACTCAGCTTTCACACACTCCCCACAAACACGCTACACACTCACTCTAAACACCCGCAGTTGTTACCCTGCTTAAACCCTTAAACACCTATATTACTCAAAAGTAAACTCTCTTCCTTAAATGCTGCTTGTGGAAGTGTGTTTTTGCATGAAAGCGTGTGTGTTTTTGAGTGTGTGTGTGTGTACCAAGTTCTTGTTCATCATTGGAATGCAAAGTATTTTTTAACAAGGGTCTGTGAAAATGTGTGTTTTTGAATTTGACCACATAAAGAATTTTAGAAATGTTTGTGTGTGTGTGTGTGTGTGGTGTTAGGTAAAATATGACGCATGTGTGTGGGTTTATATCATTCACTGGTACTTTATATAGTTTTGTATGTTTATGTGAATATATGATGTGTATAGTTATAGTTGTACATATGGCAGTGTTCAGCTGTGTGTGTGTGTGTGTGTGTGTGTGTGTGTATGCGTGTGCGTAGACACAGTTGTGTACACAAATATGTGCGTGTGTCTGTGTGTGTGTATGTGCACATGGATGGCCCTATCTGTGTCTTTTCAACTGTGTGTGTGCCTCATACATTTTCAAGGTGATTATCATCAGAGTTATCATCACTGAGAACACATAGAAACACAAACACTCACACACTCTGACATCATGAAAAGGGATTTACCATGTCTTTAACTGGTTTTCATGTAACAGAATGACTCTGTTCTGTTTCTGATGTCTCTCTCTCTCTTGCTCTCTCAAACAAATATGTCAAATCACACACACACACACACACACACACACACACACACACACACACACACACACACACACACACACACACAAAACACACACACACACATTCACAGGGTATCCTGGTGACCCAGAGGATCAGTCCGTGCTCCAGTTTGGCAAGCAGCACAGCGTCGCCCCCTGCTGGTAGCCCCTGCTCCACGCTGCCCTCTGGCCCCCAAGTGCACCCTGGGAACAGAGACTGCAGTGCCTACGGCTCCATCACCAGCCCCACCTCTACCCTGGAGAGCAGGGACAGCGGCATCATCGGTGAGAAACACACACACACACACACACACACACACACACACACACACACACACACACACTGGCTTGTGAGACCGCAAAATTGAAAAGGGAGGCTGACACCTGAAGTTTAGACTTTGAATAAATAAAATAATTCATGAAATAGACAAACAAGACAAACAAACAAATGTGAGAGAGATAGAGCCAGAGAGGAAGACATGGGTAGCTGCCTATATACTGGACACACCTTAGCAGGTGTCCAATTAATCAATAATCTCTCCCTGCAAGAACCACTGCCACTGCAGGACTAGTGGGGGGCGCAGGGGGATCGTAAACAACACACACACACACACACACACACACATGCGCACTCGTGGGGGCAGCTGCATCATCAATGACATACACACATTTCTGCGCTCACACACACACAATAACACGTTCATGCTGCGACACAACATCCAGCACAAAAACACATTTCTGCACACCTAATTACAATGTTGCAACATTTGCTTTATAAGATAAGGGCTGGGGGAGTCTAAATGTACCACTTTGTGGGTTTCTGTGGGTGTGATAACGTATTTCTATTAGTGCATGTCTGTGTGTTTGTGTAGTTATATTTGTCTGTAGTATTGCTTTTAGTGTGTAGTTGTATACTCCTGTTAGAGTGTAGTTTTGTACTGGTGTTGTGTAGTTGTGTATTCCTGTAAGCATGCAGTTTTTCACTGGCGTTGGTGTGTAGTTGTGTATTCTTGTTAGCGTGTAGATTTGTACTGGTGGTGTGTAGTTGTGTATTCCTGTTAGCGTGTAGTTTTGCACTGGTGTTGTGTCTCAGTTCATGAAGGGTCACAGCTCACCTGTGCTTGAGTCATTTCTACAGGTTAATAAATGGTGCTAAAACAAGACGGCAGACTCTTTTCCCCTGAGCGAAACACACACACACACACACTTTCTCTTTACTTCCTAAACTGCAGACACACGCACACACAAACACACAACTCCGCCCCCTCAGCGGCAAACATGATCACACCTCTCCACTTACTCAGCAACAGAGTAACACACAAACACACACACACACACACACACACACACACGCACACACACACACACACACACACACACACACACACCTCCACTTCTTTGCCACCTCCTCCTCAGAAGCTGCTACTGCTCCAAAGAGAGATGAGGCAGTAGATGAGTGTCCTCACCAGCGTGGTTCACAGGGTTGCTGAGTGCGGCTTCATGGGTAGACCTCACTGGAGTCCACTACAGGATGACACCCAGTTCAGTCACTAATACACACATGAACATACTCACCAACAGACTGTCACTGAAGCTTGCTGTGTGTCACTTCACCATTGACTGTGGGCATCCTCTAACTTACTAACCTGTCTAAGTGTAAGAGCGGTGCCGGTCAACACTGTTGGAGGTGGGATGGACAATATGGGAAGTTTTGGGTGTTATACAAAAAGCTGCAAATTGCATTGTTCCATTCCATGCTTTTTTTCTTTTCTGTTTTCTGTTTCATCCGCCTTTTTGAAATACTAAAATGTGTGTTCTGCTGTGCACCACTCTTCACTAACTTTCTCCTCCATCCCTCTCATTCTCTCCATCCCCCTCTCTCTCTCTCTCTCTCTCTCCCTTTCTTTCTGTCCTACTTCCATCTGCTCCTATGTGCAGCCACACTCACAAGCTACTCAGAGAACGCCGAACGGGGTGGTAAGCATGGCGACGGTAGCCGCGGCAGCCTGAAGCTGTGGCAGACGCAGAAGTCGTCTGGGATGGGCGGGGGCATGGGTGGCGACTCCTTCCTCTACCGCGTGGACGAGAACATGGCCGCCTCCACCTACAGCCTCAACAAGATTCCAGAGCGCAGCCTGGACCACGCCTCCGCACACTCCCACCACTCCATCCCCCTCTACCTCATGCCCCGCCCCAACTCTGTGGCAGGTGAGTGCAGGCTCCGCCCACCACCATCATCATTAGCCCACCGATGTTAACTCCACTACTGCACTAACCACACTACTAGCACCAACATTAACTCCAGTGCTAACACCACTGCTAGCATCAGCGGTAGGGCTATTGCTTAATGCTAAATGTACTGTTAGCTAGTGCTAGGTCTTGTGCTGGATCATGTGCTGGAATCAGTGTTGACTTCTCCACCTGCACTGTCGCTCATATCAGAACGACCACAAGCTGCTTACTGGAAAATTATGACTTGCACTTATCTATCCACATAGCCACAGAGGCTCCTTTCATCTTCTCTGTCATCACTCGGATTGTCCCTCCTCCCTCAATGTAGTTGACACCCCCACAAAAGCAGTAACTTTTTGGCAAAAGTGATATCATATGCTGGTTCAGCTTTTGAGCGGTGCAGCCATAGTGTTTTAGTCAGTGCAGCTTTAACGGTCCAAGGCTGTGAGGAACTGTACAGTCAATGCAATCAATACAAACTTTCCTGGCAGGAGGTTTACTGAAAGCTTCAGCTGCTGCCAACTCCAAAAATCTCACCTAAAATGTATTTTTATAGGTTTATAAAATATAATCAGCAGCATATGCCCGATAAAATTATGTTTTTTTTTTTTATTTGCTCGTCTAGTCTGCTCTGGAACTATAGTCTGATGACCTAAGACCTAGACTTAAGAATCTCATTGGATTGGATATGCTATAAAGTCACTCTTTGCTTCTCTATGGTCGTCTGTGACTGGTCGTCTGTGGTACATGTGTGTGGTTCTGAAGAGACTCATCTGTGTTCAAGCTGTGGTCGTTTACATTAGTTTACTGGGGTCTCGAACCATACGAGGGGGGATCTTGTATCTTATCCTAAGTGCCTACAGAATGGCCTCAGAGGGGCCTTAAAGTCCAGACACACATGGTTCCCATCGGCAGACAGAGGAGTCCGGTGGGGTTGGGTGGTTGGAGGGGAAGCTGTGGATCTCCTGTAACGTCACTGGCCATGTGTGTGAGGTGTGTGTGAGGGTTGGACTCTCTCCAGATAATAGCAGAGAGAGAGTGTGGACATTCAAAGACATTCACACTAGATGTGTTCCAAATTCAAACCAAGCAGTCAGATACCTACTGTGTGATTTAGTGTGAATATAAGGTTCGTAAGGAGAGTCATTATTTGGTTGCCTTTTGGATGAGGGAAGGAACCGTTGTGACAAGAGGCGTGTGTGTGTGTGTGTGTGTGTGTGTGTGTGTGTGTGTGTGTGTGTGTGTGTGTGATGGGACTAGGTGGCAGTTTGAGTGTGTGAGTGAGTGAAAGGGGGAAATGTGGAACGAGCAACAGTGATGGGAGGGAAGGACGGGTGAGAGAAAAACAGAAGAGCTCACTCACACCTTACCATTGTGATGGAGATGCAGAAAGAGGAAGGGAGAGAGAGAGGGAGAAGGAGAGGGAGAGGGACAGGGAGAAGGGGAAGGTTAGACGAAGAAGAGAAAGATGTCTGAGGGGAAAAGACTATCAGCTACCAGCACTGCTCCTGGGAAAGACTCAGGTGAAGGGAGTAAGACAGGATGAAAGGAGAAACGATAGGGAGAGAATGCCTGAAAGAGAGAGAGAGAGAGAGATTTGAGAAATAACGCTCCTTTTTTAAGCCAGTAGCTGACAGGCTCACATCAGTACGCCAGTTAAACCCACAAAGCGCTGGAATTCTTGGCCACAATCCTTGAATTCTCAGATTTGTACAAAACAGCAAGAAAGACAGAATGGGAGAGAGATAGAGAGAATATGAGAGAGATGAGTGAGAGACAGAGAGAGGGAGGGAGTGAGTGTGTGTGTGTGTGTGTGTGTGTGTGTGTGTTCGTTTGTGTGTCTTGAGGCGTCATGAAGGATTGGGTTGGCTCAGAGTGAAATTTAAAAGCCTCAGGCATTAACCATCAGAGTCGAAGAGAGAGAGAGAACAAAATGAGACAGAGAGAGAGAGAAAGAGAGAGAGAGAGAACAAAATGAGACCGAGAGAGAGAGAGAAAGAGAATAAAATAGAGACATAGATAGAGAGAGAGGAGACCGAGAAAGAGAGAGAGAAAGAAAGAACAAAATGAGAGAGAGAGAGAAGGGGGGGGTGAAAAGATAGTGATGAAAAAAGGAAATGTCTACAGAAATGGGTGAAGAAGGAAGAGCCCTATAATGACACCGTTGGCAACAGAGAGGGAGGGAGAGACAGAGAAAGAGGTTGGAGAGAGAGAGGAGCGAGGGAGTGAGTGTGATGGAGGGAGAGAGAGAGAGGAGGGAGAGAGTGAGTGTGATGGAGGGAGGGTGAGAGAGGTTGGAGAGAGAGAGGAGGGAGGGAGTGAGTGTGATGGAGGGAAAGAGGTTGCAAAGAGAGAGAAAGAGGTTTGAGAGAGAGGAGGGAGGGAGTGTGATGGAGAAACAGAGAGAATGAGAGCACGAGGGAGAGAGGAGGGAAGGAGTGTGATGGAGGGAGAGAGAGAGAAAGAGAGAGAGAGATGAAGCGTGTGGCCTGGGGCAGTAGGGTAGCTGGGTCCTGTACACAAAAGAGGCCAGAGAGCCCAACCCAGGATCCTGTGGCGTCACCTCCCTCTCCACTTTCTATTTCTCCCTCTCCCTCTCCTTCTCTTCTTGCGCTCTCTCCTTCGTTCTCTCTCTACCCCTCTCTTTCTTTGCCCGTGTCTCACTCTACCCCTCTCTCCTCTCGCTTTTCTTCTGCTCTGATGTTTGAATTCATAGCCTCAGGAAAGACAGCATGAGAGAGAAAGAGAAAAAGAGAGAGAAGAGAGAGAACGAAATATGAATGGGGTTAGTTGAGGCATCAATGTAGGTTGTGAAGGAGAGACAAATAAGACACTTAAATAAGACAATACGTGCGCTTGTGTGTGTGTGGCCTTTCCATGCTGCTTGACTTTATATCCCCTGATATACTGTGACGGATTGAAACACTCAGATTCAGATTTGTGTGTGTGTGTGTGTGTGTGTGTGTGTGTGTGTGTGTGTGTGTGTGTGTGTGTGTGTGTGTGTGTGTGTGTGTGTGTGTGTGTGTGTGTGCGTGGACTACTGTGTGTGTGTGTGTGTGTGTGTGTGTGTTCATATGTACTATGTGTGCGTGTTTGGCCATTTTGTGGTAGGGGCTAATTTCATGGAGAGTGTTCATTTACAGTGCTGCCCTTAACCCCCCTAGTACTTTAGTACTGGTTGTGTGTGTGTGGGTGGGGGTGTGTTTGAAAGAGGCGGTGGCCATATGTAGGGAGTTATTTTAGGCTGTGTGAGGAGAGGTGGAGGCAAGAGCAGCACAACCCTGGTTTTTTACTCTCTCTTTCTCTCTCTCGCTCACATACACACACACACACGCACACACACACACACACACACACACACACAAACACATTCCCACATATGCACATATGAGAAAACAGACTATACACTATAAATGCACACACACAGAATCATACAGACATACAAACTACACACACACGGGCTGACAAACACCTCATCAGATGCCGGAATGCATTCCTGCACACAAATATGCACACATCACATCACATTTATTATTACATTCCCCTTACTCTGAGGAATTGTAAATGCACGTGTATAGACACACACACACACACACACACACACACACACACACACACACACACACACACACACACACACATAGACACATGCACACACACAGTGTACTAGAGACATTTGACCCATAAAGCCATCAGCTGGGTGACATCTGCACCTCTGGCTCCGTTCCCAGACCCGGAGTTACACAGAAACTACCGCACTGAGACCTTACTTCACAGAGCAGAACTTTATTATGGGCCCCCTGGACGAGCTACATCATGGGTCTATTACATCAAGCATAGGGCCTCCTGGGTGAGCTCCACTGTGAAGGACTAATGCCTCCTAAAGCAGCTCCATCATGGGGCACTACCACAAAGCAATGCAGATAGGGTTGATGAGCTCTGTCATGAAGGAAAAAGGAACATCATTGTGGGTATTGGAGCATAGAACTCGGGGCCGACTGAAGCAGCTCGGTCATGGGCCATAAGTACACATAGGGTATTGTGGGAGAGCTCGATCAATATACACTCCACTTTGGGGCATATCTAAGGAGCTCTGTCACAGGCCTGTAGCACAACACACAGGGCCTCCTGGAGGAGCTGCTAAGCTCTTGGGTTCTACCAGGTGCTACTGGGCTCTGGTAGGGATTCAGAGGAACACAAAATAAGGCTCTATAATTGAGGTATTAACAGCATGCTCTGTGAGGGAAGTAGCACACCCACACCAGCAAGATTGTGTAAATCCAGCCCGCGCAAGGTACCGTTGCCAACCTGCCTGCAATGCAGGGAGAATGAGAGAGAGAATGAGAGAAACCAGAAAACTTGTTTTGGTATTCCACCATTTCCACTGTCAAACTGTAGTATAAGAATCATCTTACATTAGCTACAGTGGAGGTTTGAGCTCATATTAACGAATGAGGCATGGAGGTGCACTACCACATTGTAGCGGAAGACTTTATGGGTGTTCTGCTTTCTCTTACTTGACTGAGTGATGGGGAGTTAGCATGCAGTGCTCATCATTGTGAAAGGTACTAATATTTTCAAACCATCTGTACCACTAGGTTAAAAAGAAATAGGTCCCCCAAAGCGCTGTGTACAGAAATAGAAGGCCACGCTGCAGAGGAGAACTTGCGTATGTGTGAACTGTGTCATGCGATGCGTCATCGAATAAACTCTATCCGCATTCTCTTAAGATGTAAGAACCTCAAACCATATTTCCTTCCGAAATCAAATCAATGCTGCTCACAAATAGCCTAATTTTAGCCAACCTCAAGGGATACGCTTGAACTCTTTAGAGACTGATCTCAGTTCAGCTCAACGGCCCAAATGTAATGGTGGTGCTGGGCAGTGTCTTCGTTAGAAAAAGGCAAATGGAGACACAGGAGACTGAGATTGAAAGACCTGAGGTATATCAGCCATGATGCTATTATGTCTTTCTCCTTTGTAAGCTTCCTCTGAGTACACTGCATCTTAACATCCTAGTTCAGTGTATACCACTGTGTCCTAAATGTGGATTTAATGGGGCATTTTCATAGTCTGGGAAGTCCCGCCCCACTTCTTCCGGCCAAATTGATTTTGCCTCTGCAGTGGGTCTGGCCAAGTTTGCATACCCGTTCATTTCAAGATTTCCAGAATCCTTTGAGCCAATCACAAACTGGCTTTTGGCTACCTGGCGCGGCATTGGTGGATTTAAACTTACCAAGGCTACGTTACAAAATCTACTGCACCGAGAGTTTTTAAACATTGGACATGGTGGCCGCCGAAGCACCGCAAAACTTCGATAAGGCAAGTTTTCTTTGAAAACAGAACAGAAACTTGCCCTGGAACAATTCATACAGAAAAAATATGTGTTTGCTTTATTACCGATCGTTGTATCGTTGTATAGTATCGTTGGTCTGATTGGTTAAAGGACTGTCCAATTAGGTGGCTGAAGTGGAACGCCGATGAGAGTTGGCCAGACTAACTGAACAAATGAAATGCAGTGAAGGGGCAGGGAATTCCCAGACAAGCATTTTCACTGAAGTCAGTAGCACTTTACAATGTTTATTTGTAAAATCAGTCAGAGAATGTGTCTGCAATATTTCCAGCTCCTTGTGAAATAGGTTAATGGCAGACTTAGACAGTAAACATCTAGGTGTGAGGTTCTTTTGTCAAGTTGTGGGTGTGTTTAAGAAAGAAAAACAGCCTTTTGCATGGCCTTTAACAACATTACAGTACCAACCTTTAGTCAGGTGTCTGCAGGCTCTCCTCGCGTCTTTTTGAGTCCCATGTGCCCTGAGAGATGACCCTAGAGTGTGTCCTCATTGGCTGGATTACAGCATGAAGCGCATGCTTAAAACACAGAGAGGATGTTTTTCCCAGGTCAGGAATTAGTGCATGCGTATGTGTTTGTGTTTGTGTAAGCAGAAAATGGATCTAGATGCTCTCTTTTAGTGTTTTTTTTTTGGCTTTTGTAGTTGTGTTTCTATTCGGCAATGGCCGAAACACACTCCAAACACGTTCAGACTGGTCTTAAACACACATTCACACACACACACACACACCCCCCTGTTCTAACAAGCAAAACACAGACACAAACACACACTTACACGCTCTCCTTCCTGAGAGGAAGGAAGGAGGTTCCGTGGCCACCCCCATCCAGAGTGCAAGGCTATCTGTCCCATTGTCACACACACACACGCACACACACACACTCAAGACCAGTCTCACACTCACATACAAACCTCAAGCGTCAGGATCTTCAGTTCTGTCCGATCCTCATCCTCATTCTCTGTGGTGACCTGTACCTGTACCTGTCTGGCAGTGGTAAGACACACTCTCACACTCTCGCTCACACACACACACTTACTCTCTCTCACTCTCTCTCTCTCTCTCTCTCTCTCTCACACACACAAACACTCTCTCACACACCCACACACACCATCTTAATCCTTCACCCCAGTTTAATCATCTTTCGCTCTTTCTCTCATACACATACACACACACACATACTTTTTCTCTCCCTCTGTCTTTCTCTCCCCTCTCACCATGTCCTGTTATGTGGTTCCATCCTTCTCTCTCCCACACAAGTATTGTTTTTGGGTGGTGCTGGAACTATTTTCCAATAAAAGCCCCTTTTCATTTTCTTCTTAAAATGGAGTTTTGTCTGCAGTGTAATTACCGGCCATGTCAGGTCACGCAACGAACTGCAGTGGTTCATTTTGTCTCTTCACTATGTTAGATGTGCTGCAACCCCTTGTATATCAAAGACCTTTTTTTGCTCTGACTGGAAATGGCTATTGTTTGTCGTGGTCTAAAATGTTCCTTGTAAATTGGTGAGTAGAGAGAACCAGGGCGGGTACCAGGCTTATGATTGGCTGTCGCCAGAAGGGAGAGAGCCTTTCCACTGGATTAGGAGGCTTTTTGTTTGGTTTCGGATACTTTCAGAGTGTTCGCCTATTTGAGAGTGAGGGTGCCAAGCACTGGTATTTCAGGAACTATCCCATTAGTTCTAGTTCCTCAGAGCAGTATTAGTTCCAGACAGAGCAGTTTGTGTGTGAAAGACAGGGGTGCCTCCAGTGCCATGCTGCTAATCTACAAACAGAGATGGGCAAAAATACATCAAAATGTATTTTGATACAAAATACAAAATACCCTTCAAATAAATGTATCAAAATAAAATACAAAATACTGTTTCCAGAAAATGTAACAAAATACAATACATATATTTTGTATTTTTAAAATACAGGAAATACTTTTTCTGAATTTTCAGTTCTCTCACAATATGGTATAGCAGAACATTCAGGTTTGGGCAATTCAGTGGCGTAACGTAGTTACCACGGCCCAGGTGCAGGCTATTATGACGGCCTTTGTCAGTGTTGTAAGGCAGTCGTTCCCAAACATTTGAGTCCCGTATCCTTTTTTTCATGTTTGTAACCGCCGCCACCACGCCCCTCCCCCTGCACACATATTCCGCCTTTTACACCTGTCAGTGTAATTTTTTCGCTGAATATAGGTATACATCAGTATTTTTGTTAATGTGACTTGGCTATTCAGACTATTTAGATTGACATACATATGTCTATGGGCCCTGGCTACGGGGCTATATAATGTACACAAAGCTCTGGTGAACCCAGTAAAAATGGAAGAACAGCCACATAATGTCAGTGTTACTAAGCAAAGCTATTAAAAGACAACAACTTGATTGATTTTGTATATGTATATTTTTGCAGGGAGCAGCTGTGTGACTTTCATGTTTTCACAAAACAGGGCTCTCATTGCAATCTCTATGGCTTCCGAGGGGGCTATCCCCACGTGCTTTCGTCATACGTAATTGCGTATAAGGACATCAGACGGCTTTGATCAAGTCACATTCTGTCAAGATGGCTAACGTTCAGTACCACAACTTGATTCGCTCTTTGAAATAACCTCCTTTTAGTCGGTGTACTAATGAAGATAAATTGACAAGGATCAAGACAGCTATCTAAGTTTTCGACCACAGCCGTGTTTTGTGAAAAAAATGTATTTATCACGAGAGTCAATGAGAGAGATCTGGGGTGATTTCCTTTTCGCCCCAAAAAGAGAAGAAGCACCACTTTTGGCAAATTGACTGATGCCTGATTCGACAATGACATTCGGAGGCAGATCAGATGGTCTAGTGGTAGAATCCGACAGAAAAAAAATCTCCTTCTGCCTAAACACTGGAGAAAGTATTTTGAGTATTTTAAATACAAAATTACTCCACTCTGTGTTTTGTTACAAATTACATAAAAAAAATGTATCTGCCCTATCAAATACAAATTACAAAATACTCAAAAGGAAATGAACTAGTATTTCAAATACAAGTAATTGAAATACTGCCCATCTCTGGCTACAAATAGGAGTAGATTTACTGTGTGCTGCTCATGATTTTCAACGTTAGCCATTAACCATAAACTGAGTAGTGTATAACGTTGTAAGTGTACAGTGCTATAAGGGATGTATGTTGTGTTAATGTTAAACCGTAGTCCTTGAGAAAGGAAATGTCATTCCTCTGTATCTGTGACATCTGCAAATGTGGAGAGGACAGCAAAAGCTGACTTGACTTGAGGAGAGTGCTGTGGAGGAGTGGAGGAGCTCATCTGTGTTCTTGTGTCCTCAGCGACCAGCTCTGCTCACCTGGAGGACCTGGCGTACCTGGACGAGCAGAGACACGCCCCCTTACGCACCTCGCTCCGAATGCCCCGCCAGAGCGCCGGGGCCGCACGCACCGCACAGGATCTCAGAGGTGAGCTCTAGCACAAGTGTGTGTGTGTGTTTGTGTGTGTGTGTGTGTCTGTCTGTCTGTCTGTCTGTCTGTCTGTCTGTCTGTGTGTGTGTGTGTGTGTGTGTGTCTGACAGACAGTTGGTCTGTCTGTCTGTCTGCCACTAACTGCTGTATATGAGAATATGCATGTATTGTATATTCTGAACGTCTCCTACTTACTCCTAGTCACTTTTTGATTCCACCCCATTGTTAGCTAACCTTTGACCCCCTGTCACTTATTATCCATCTTGCTGTTTCACACTTTACTTTTTTCTCTCCACTTCTCTATGTCTGCCTTTCTCCTGCCTTCTCTCTACCTCTGTTTCATACACTCTCTCTACTCTTTCCTGCTGCTTAGCTTCTGCTAATATCCATGCCTGGCAGTCGAGCTCATGTAAGTGATGCTCTTCTCTCTTTGTTTTCAAACCCCCCTTTCCCTCCCTCCCTCCTCTCTCTCTCTCTCTCTCTCTCTCTCTCTCTCTCTCTCTCTCTTCCTTCCTTTTCTTTCTTGTCCTCTCTCTCTCTCTCTGGCTCACTGTCTCTCACTCTGTTGCTCTGGCTTGCTCTTTCTCTCTCTCTCTATCTCTCTCTCTCTCTCTCTCTTTCTCTTTCTTCATTAAGGCTACACATTGTAAATTATGAACATCAATCTATATGTCAGATACTCCTATAGCGTTAGTTCCATACTCCCATTGCCTCATCAGTTACACACAGACACACAAACGCAGCCGCACACAGACATGCACACACACACACACACACACACACACACACACACACACACACACACACACACACACACACACACACAGACATGCACACACACACAGACACACACACACACAGACATGCATGCACGCATGCACGCACACACACAGACAAGCACACACACAGACACACACAGACACAGACATGCACACACACACACACATACACACAGAGCTAGTCCATAATTTAATGGGACCAAATTTACCAGGAGAAAGACAGCAGTGTCTCCTGCTGCTGATGATGATGATTGTTGTGATAATAATGATGATAATGACTGTCATTAATCAACTCAGTTAGTTAAACTCCACACTAATGCCACTAAGTCTCCCAACCTAGTGACACCCACCTGCTTAAGCGTGTTTAACAGACCTGTGATGTTTGCACTGCTCTCTACTCCATCCTGCAGTGTGTGTAATCCCTCGTCTGTGAGGATGCAGGGTGTGTGTGTGTGTGTTTGTCAGACTCTTACTGAGCACACCCTGTGCCATCTGACAGGCTCAGAGCCACTAGATTGCACACTGAAGTGCCTGCTTGCATAAGCCAGCTGAATCTGATCAAGACTGCGCTTATATGCTGGTGAAACACCCCCCCTGCTGGTGACAGGGCTACACTACTATTGATAAAGTATTTGGTGTTGCTATGGCGTCAATTTGTAACAACGTGAAGTAATAATAACAGTAGTTTTAAGGTCTGTAGGGTTTGAAATATGTACCATGGTGGGTAAGAGATGAGACCTGATCAGTAGAAGGTCTTACATTTCACAGTGTCTGACTCTATTTTACGCAGTATTTTTTAATGTACTTTTGATTTTGTTGTGGTATTGTCCCCAGATGAGTCAGTTTGTTTGGTTCTGCTAGTCATAGCGCATGTCTGATGCCAGCCCTTTAGTGGAAGTTTATTAATGATCACCATACTTCAACTAAGTGCTCACAGTATGAGGCGACTTCTAGATGTTAGGAATGTGAATTTTTGATCCCTCTCTCTTACTGTACCCTCTTCCTGCCACAGTGCGCTTTGCCCCGTACCGGCCACCAGACATCGCCCTAAAGCCGCTGCTGTTCGAGGTGCCCAGTCTCTCCACTGACACAACTTTCACAGGCCGCCATTGGCTCTTCCAGGAGGTCGAGGCCGGTCTTCGTGGCAACGACCCCACAGCCAATCGTGGTGTGGTGATCATGGGCAACGTTGGCTTTGGCAAGACCGCCATCATCTCCCGCCTAGTGGCACTTAGTTGCCATGGCAACCGTATGCGGCAGATTGCTTCTGACAGTCCACATGCCTCACCAAAGCGTAAGTGTGTGTTTGTGGGTTTTTGTGGGTTTTTGTTTCTGTATATGTGTTTTTTTGAGAGAGGGGACTCTGATCAACAAAGTGAATGTCCTTTCCTTATCTTCTTCAGATGTGGGGATAGTGTGTGAGTGTGTGTGTGTGTGTGTGTGTGTGTGTGTGTGTGTGTGTGTGTGTGTGTGTGTGTGTGTGAGAGGGTCTAAAATAAATTAAATCATGTAATATGCTTGTGAAATATGCCTGGGTTTCCCTCTGTCACGGATGCATAATTCTAAAATTTTTTTGGCTTTATGTTCTTTTCCTCCTGCCTTCTCCTTTTGCTCTCTCCCTGTCTCTGTCTTTCTCTCTCTCTCTCTCTCTCTCTGTCTGTCTGTCTCCCTCCCTCTCTCTCTCTCTCTCTCTCTCTCTCTCTGTCTCTGTCTGTCTTCCTCTCTCTCTGTCTCTCTCTCTTGCTCTATCTCTCCGTAGATGGAGAGGGCTTGTCTCTCAGTCAGCCCCAGTCAGCTCATGGTACTCTAGGAGGGGGCAGCTGTCCTGGAACCCCCGAGATGAGACGACGCCAAGAGGAGGCGCTCAGGAGACTAGCTTCCCAGGTAACACACACAGACACATAGAACCACTCCCACATACTTAGATACACTCACATTCAATAAAGTATCCATCTATCTATCTATCTATCTATCACACACACATTTGCACATATACACGTACATACACACGTTCACATACACATGCAGGCGCACACACTCACATAAACAAATTAACAAATAACCACACACAAACACACACACACACACAACACAGAATGAATGTAAGAGACACAGGAGGCTCTGAAAATGCTCACATACACACCCATATACACACGCACACACTCCACATCTCACACATGTTGACAGGCCTGACTCGACTCTGTTAGCTCCCATCCATCCTCCACTATTGTGTGTGAGCATCCCAGCCATGTGTAAGGTAACTGCCTCTGGACCGCGGGAGACTGCCTTCTCATTCCTCTCTTTTACAGCCAACTCATCTGCAATGCAAACGACTGATGGACTTGCCAACCAATCAGTGCAATTATTGATGCGCCACCCTCCAAGCCAACACTTCACACCAATCATCTGCATTCCCAATGACAGATGGACCTTAGGCAGCTCAGTCAATTACAATCCGCTTTGAATAACTTAATTACCTTTATAATAAACATCTCACACTATATTATTCATTTAAGAATGAACCCTATCACTTTAGACAAATACATTGCAAACATTTCAATCATCTGCATTATACATGACTGATGACACCATTAAAACATTCTATCCACTCACATTTATTACAAATAGCTGCTTGGCCTTCACGACAAAGAGCTCCACCAATCATGTTCATTATGGATGACCTTTGACAAACCCCGCTGCCAATCAAATGCTTGACAGATGACTCCACTGCTCTCATGACAATTACCCCAGCCAAACAGCTTAGTTAAAGATAGGTGTTTATCCGCACAACAAAACAGCTATTTATTCCAGTCCTAATTGCCCTGTGTACAGCCTGCCCTCCCAAGCGCTTCATCTTTAAAATACCATACATTAATATGTATATCAAGTGTCTACACAACAAACAAAACATAATGCCTCTTCTTTGGCTCCCGCCTTCAGCTTTCACATTGTTATGTCGTAGTCTCTGTTCTCTTTTTTTGTGTGCCTTCTTTGTCTTACTTTATTGTCATCTTACTCATTTATCTCTCTCTCTCTCTCTCTCTCTCTCTCTCTCCCTCTGTCTCTCTCTCGCTCTCTCTCTGGTGTAGTTGCAATGACAGTGACCCCTCTGCTGTGAGAGCTGATCAAATATTCATGGCTTCTGAATGAGGCACTGTGCCCACAACGATTAGATCTTTTACTGAAACCCACGTAGGCCCACACGCACAACACACACACACACACACACACACACACACACACACACACACACACACACACACACACACACACACACACACACACACTTAGACTTATTTACACACTCTCTCCGTGATAGTTGAACTCTCTCCCTCCCTCCGTGAAAGTTGAACTCTCTCTCTCACTCTGTGATAGTTTAACTCTCTCTCTCTCACTCTTCCTCCGTTATATTTAAAGTCTCTCTATCCCCGTCTCTGTAGGTGGTGGCGTATCACTACTGCCAGGCTGATAATGCCTACACGTGCCTGGTGCCCGAATTTGTGCACAACGTGGCGGCCCTGCTCTGCCGTGCTCCCCAACTCCTCTGTTACCGAGAGCAACTGCTGCGTGAGCCGCACCTACAGAGTACGCTCAGTCTGCGCTCCTGTGTCCAGGACCCGCTCAACGCCTTCAGGAGAGGAGTGCTGGAACCACTGGAAGTGCTGCACAGAGGTGAGGGCCACACACACATTTACACACATTCACACACTCACACACTCACACACTCACTCACTCACTCACTCACTCACTCACTCACTCACTCACTCACTCACTCACTCACTCCTCACCCACTCAGTCACTCTCTCACGCACACACACACACACACACACACACACACACACAAACTTGGCTACATCCGCTGAAAAAATATTAATAGGTAATACACACACAAGCCCATATCTTCAATGTTGAGTCCTTTCTTATTCTTTGAAAGACCATAGTTTGTATCAGTGAACCATGTGTTTTGTTGTATCGTTGGCATGTATTCTGAGTTTGGCACGGGGTGGCTAGCTGGGTAAGTGACTAACTGGCGGACTGACAGACTCCAATGTTGTCTCTGCAGAGAGGAAGATTGTGTGTGAGGACGACCTGGTCATTCTGATTGACGGCCTGAATGAAGCAGAGTTCCACAAGCCTGACTACGGCGACACCATTGTGTCCTTCATGAGTAAGACCATTGACCGCTTCCCACCCTGGCTCAAACTGGTGGTTACAGTCAGGACCTCTCTGCAGGTAAGTCCCACACACACACACACACACACACACACACACAGTCATTAGTTATGTTTTACTGTTTACTGTTTTTTAATATCACTTTAGTTTGTTATAATTTAACCATCTTTTAAGCAGCCCCAAACTACCTCAGAATATTTTCCGTAAAGTAAAGAATCAGTAAAGAAACTCTTTCCAACTGCCATTCCCTCCCCTCACCCTTTCTTCATCCCACTCTGTCTCTCTTCTCTCTCATTTCCTCTATCCTTCTCCTTCTCTTTCTTACCTCCTCTCTCTCCCTCTCTTCCTCCTCTCTCCTCTCCTCTTCCTCTTCTCCTCTCCTCTGTCCTATCTCAGGATGTGACCCACCCTCTGCCTTTCCACCGCATCTCCCTGGACTCCCTGGACGAGAATAACGACGCCATCGACCAGGACCTGCAGAGCTACATCCTGCACCGCATCCACAGCAGCCCCGAGATCCAGAGCAACATCTCGCTCAACGGCAAGATGGACAACGCCGCCTTCTCCAAGCTCAGCACCCACCTCAAGGCCCTGAGCCGCGGCTCCTACCTCTACCTGAAGCTCACACTCGACCTCATCGAGAAGGGCTACCTGGTGCTCAAGAGCTCCAGCTACAAGGTGAGATATACACACCCTCATTCACTCACATCGCTTAGGTGCACCAGCTATAAGGTGCATCACACACACACACACACACACTCACAGACTCAATCTTCTTCATACAAACAGCTACAGCCCAGTGTGTCTGACTTGGATGGGAGAAGATGAGGGGTGATGGGTGTCAATGGTTCTCCTCCTACAACCTATGATGTTGAGTCCTTTGGCTGCCAGCATCATTATTTCAGCTTAGGGTTCCAAGCCAGTGAGAATCCTGAGGGTGTAGATAGAGAGTGTGTGAATTTGATGCTGATGGATGAACTCTGATAATGATGATGAATGACCCTGTCCTTTGTCTTTGTTAATTAGTCTTCAGTTTTAGTTTGGTTAGTAATGCCTGTGACTGAGTCAGATGCAGACTTAACCCCTACCTGACTAATGAGGGTTCATTTTGTTACTCTTATTGCTAGTTTGGCTGGTTGTGTATGTTTATGTATGAGTGGTGTGCGTGTATGTGTGCTTTTGTGTGTGTGTGCGCATGTGCCTATGCATGTGTGCACATGGGCCCCTGTGTGTGTGTGTGTGTGTGTACAATTGCTGCCAGATTCAGTTTTTTCTTTGTTTGTTTTCATTTGTTTGTTTGTTTGTTTGCTTGCCTTCAGTGATTGCTCATGCAGGTTTAATCAGTGAGCCTGATGGAATTTCCCAGCTGTCAGATTTGCTCAGGATCATGTCTGTGTGTCTTTGAGTCTGTCTGTCTGTGTCTGTCAGTACCATGAGTCACACTGCTTGAGGCGACTGACTGCTTGTGTTTGTAGTTTATTGTTTATTTATTTATTTGCTCATTAATTAAAGGTGATGGCAGACAGATAGATAGATGTTGGTTGTTTGTTGTCTGCAGGAGATGTATCCACTGGTAGATCAGTTTTAAAGATTATTTATAGATACATACATTTCACTTGTACACTTGTTGTTTACATGTGGTGCTAGTGTTTGTCTGTTTGTTGTTTCCAGGTGGTGCCAGTCAGCCTGGCGGGGGTGTACCTGCTGATAGATCAGTTGTAATGATTATTTGTTTTTGTGTTTGTTTGTCTGTTTGCTGTTGCCAGGTGGTGCCAGTCAGCCTAGCGGAGGTGTACCTGCTGCTGCTGAACATGCGCTTCCCCACGCAGTCGTCGTTTGAGCGGGCACTGCCGCTGCTGAATGTGGCGGTGGCGTCGCTGCACCCGCTGACAGACGAGCAGGCCTTCGGGGCGGTGAACTCGGGCGCGGTGCGCGGCGGCAACATGGACTGGGAGGACTTCCTGCAGCGCGCCGAGCTACTCTCGCCCTTCCTGGTGCGTCGGCGGGACGGCACGCGCATGTTCGTGCACCCCTCCTTCAGGGAGTGGCTCATCTGGAGGGAGGACGGGGAGAAGACCAAGTTCCTCTGTGACCCCAGGTATGGTCAAGGTCAAGGGTCAGCTTCATTCTTCAAGAGTCAGGGGTCAAGGTTCAGATTAATTTGGATAGCTGCAAGGGTCTTATCAGACATCACACAAGTAACTATGAAACGACATTGTATATGTACGTACATACAGTATATCTGCTTTGGGAAAATGGGATGTTTCAGCAAATACAGTTAAAATTGTCCTGTGTAACAGGAGAACACACATCTGACTGAGAATCTCCTGTCATTCTTTTCCTCCTTTCTCTCTTCTGTCTCTACTCACTTCTTCTCTTCTCCTCACCTCACCTCTTCTCACCCAACCATCCTCTCTGTTGTTCTCTTCCTTTCTGTTTCTTTCTCTCCTCTCCTTCCCTGGTTCCCATGTAGGAGTGGTCACACTCTACTGGCCTTCTGGTTCTCCCGTCAGGAGGGCAAACTCAACCGCCAACAGACCATTGAGCTGGGCCACCACATCCTCAAAGCACACATCTTTAAGGTACACAAACACACACACACATAACCACTATCTACATGCTCAAAGCACACACACTTATATATGCCACACACACACACACACACACACACACACACACACACACACACACACACACACACACATAACTACTACATCCTCAAAGCACATATATTCAGTACATACTCTCACACACACACACACACACACACACACACACACGTAACCGCTACATGCTCAAAGCACATTTTCAGTAAACATACACACGCCACTCATGATATGCAATGCAAAGTACTCATTTACATAACTATTCAGTTTGTTTTCTCACTCAAGTAACTTGTGAAGCTTTTGCTTCTCTCCTTATTGTGTCTGTTTACTGTGGTCCTAACGTCATGTCCACACCCTCTCCTTTCTACAGGGCCTGAGTAAGAAGGTTGGGGTCTCCTCATCCGTTCTGCAGGGGCTGTGGGTTTCTTACAGCACAGAGGGACTGTCCACTGCCTTAGCCTCGCTTAGGAACCTCTATACACCCAATATTAAGGTACTACACGCACACATTCACACATAAACACACTTATACATACGCACACACTCATACACACTCTCTCTCTCTCTCTCTTACACACTCACTCACACACCCACACGTATTATCATATTCACTTACCTTAATTATATTTCTGCTTTCTCTCTTTATGCCCTCTTCTCCCTGCCTCTCTGTCTCTCTCTTCCTCTCTCTCTCTCTCTCTCTCTCCCTTCCTCTCTCTCTCTCTCTTCCTATCTCTCTCTCCCTGCCTTCCTCTCTCTCTCTCCCTTCCTCTCTCTCTCTCTCTCTCTCTCTTCCTCTCTCTCTCTCTCCCTGCTTTTCTCTCTCTCTCTTCCTCTCTCTCTCTTCTTCTCTCTGTCTCTCTCTCTCTGCTGTAGGTATCTCGCCTGCTGATTCATGGCGGGGCTAATGTGAACTACCGTACGGAGGTTCTGAGTAACGCGCCCATCCTGTGTGTCCACGCCCACCTGGGCTATGCCGAGACGGCGGCACTGCTGCTGGAGTTCGGTGCCAGTGTGGAGGCCACGTCGGAGAGTGGCAACAGCGCCCTGGGCTATGCCGCCGCCGCTGGGCACCTGCCCATCGTCACTGCTCTCTGTGCCAAGAAGGCCAAGGTCAGAGAGATCAAATCAAATCAAACTTTATTTGTACGGCGCATTTCATACACGAAGGTTACACAATGCGCCTCACAGTAGGAAGGAAAGAAAAAGGGGGGAGGGGGGTTTATAAATACTTGTAAAGAGACACAGATAGGAAATAAGTAAACGTTACATAAATGTTAATTAGATACATTTTACATGATACCAGGGCACCACACTTGATACCAGTGTGGTGGGATTTAGGGACAGAGAAACATTTCAGTGGTGGCAATAATGTGCCAGCTTCATTAACACTCATGCAGAAGTGACCAGATCACTCCCAACACTAACACCCAACACCAAACACCAAACAGCAAACACCCAACACCATTCACCAACAATCAACACCAAACACCAACACCAAACACCCAACACCAACATCAACCCTAAACATGTTCAGTCCAGCGGCACTTTGGGTACAACCTTGAAATGCATGACAGAGCGAGAACAGCCTGCTTGCTAGTGAACTTTAATGGAGGAATATTCACTTACACCTGACAGTATTGGGAGCACAATGTAGAGTCCTGAGGGGCAGGACAAGGCATGGCAGGGGTAGTGGAACTTCTCCATGAGTGTTGTCCGAAATGCTGTGATTCTGCTGGATATGGACCACTCTTTGTGCATCAAGTGGCAAAAATAACATTAGGTTCAAAATACACTTAGGTGCTGAAGCCACCACTGAGCCATTTGGCATGTATGGTTAGTCTGAGAACAGTGGCATGTGTGTAAGGTAGACTAAAGGCAAACTCTGTACGTCTGTGTGTGTATGTGTATATGTGTGTGTGTGTGTGTGTGTGTGTGTGTGTGTGTGTGTGTGTACAGGTGGATCACCTGGATAAGAGTGGTCAGTGTGCTCTGGTGCACGCTGCCCTGCGGGGACACCTGGAGGTGGTGAGGTTCCTGGTGCAGTGTGACTGGAACCCAGACGGCCAGCAGGGGGTTTTCAGCAAGAGCCACGCCGTACAGCAGGCCCTCATCGCCGCTGCTAGCATGGGATACACAGAGGTACGTACAACACACACACACACACACACACACACACACACAGACACACACACACATGCTGTATAGCAGGCCCTCATTACAGCCGCTAGCATGGGATATACAGAGGTACAACAAGCACATGCGAGCACACATGCGGCATAAAGCAGGTCCTCATTGCAGCCCTAGCATTAGATTTACAGAGGTACAACATGCACACGCACACACACACACAGACAAACACACACACACACACACACACACACACACACACACACACACGGCGTATAACAGGCCCTCATCACAGCCGCAAGCATAGGATACACAGACGTACAACACGCACACACACACACAACCACGCACACACACACTCACACAGCGTATAGCAGCCCTCATTTCAGGTGCTAGCATGGGACACACGGAGGTACAACACACTATCACACACAGTATAGCAGGCCCTTACAGCAACACAACAACACACACACACACACACATCCTTGGTCATTCATAAAATGTGTGTGTGTGTGTGTGTGTGTGTGTGTGTGTGTGTATATTTCTGTCAGATTGCATCCTACCTGTTGGACCTGCCAGAGAAAGATGAGGAAGAAGAAGAGCGTGCACAGATCAACAGCTTTGACACTCTGTGGGGAGAGACAGGTACTGCAGTGTGTGTGTGTGTGTGTGTGTGTGTGTTTATGTGCATGTGTGTTTGTGTATCAGGAGGTTGGTGAGAGGGGGGGTAAGAAGTTACTTTTAAGGGTTTGGTTTGAGTAGACAGTTATGAGTTATGATTAATAAAACTCCACTCCATGTCTGGGGTGTGTGTGTGTGTTTGTGTGTGTGTGTGTGTGTGTGTGTCTGTGTATGTGTATAGTTTGTGTGTAGGTGTGTGTTTTATGGAGTGTATGTGATAGATGTGTAGCTGTTCATATTTAACCGCTCAGCAATCCCACCAGTCAGCAGAATGAAATTATCTGACTAAGAGAGCGCTCTGCTGTTACTGCCGATCGTTTATCATCCAAATGATTTCTTTCATCTTTTCATTTCCCTCTTTCGCTCTCTCTTTTTCCCCTGGCCTTCCACCTCTCTTTCTCTTTCCCTTTCCTTGTCCCTCTCTCCCTCTCATTCGCTTGCTCTCTCTCTCTCTCTCTCTCTCTCTCTCTCTCTCAATCCCTCTGCCTCTTTTATTCTCTGTATGAATACAACAGAGCGTGATATACTGCTTGGGTAGAGCAGCAGTAGAATTGAAGGATTTCTTCCTATTGTTACTCAGAAAAACACTGAGAGGATTTTCTACCAAGCAAATGGTTTTCCGGGCTTGAACTGCTGTAGAGAGCTGTCAGAATCAGACACTTGAGAATGAACTTAAGTCAATAAGAGGCTGTCCACTTCATGTTAATAATAGTCTACTTCATGTTTAGAGCTGTGGATGGGCAGTATTGCAAAGCTATGTCTGCTCTGATTGAAAATCCTGTTTAAACTCTCTGTGTCTCACCCTGATATGTGTGTCTTTATCCAATCTCTGTGGTAATATCTAATGTGTGTGTTTGTGTGTGTGTGTGTGTGTGTGTGTGTATTTTTGCAGCTCTGACGGCGGCGGCTGGTCGTGGGAAGCTGGATGTGTGTCGTCTGCTGCTGGAGCAGGGTGCCGCTGTGGCACAACCAAACCGACGCGGCATCGTACCACTCTTTAGCGCCGTACGCCAGGGACACTGGCAGGTGAGTACACACACACACACACAAACACACACACACATACAGCAAGAGCGAGAGAGCAACACAGGTAGTCTGGGAACAACACACATATAAGACAATATACATACAGTGGGGAAAATAAGTATTTGAACCCCTTGCGATTTCACAAGTTTGGCCACTTGCAAAGAAATGTGTGATCTATAATTGTAATGGTAGGTGTATATTAACAGTGAGAAACTGAATATCAACAAAAAAATCCAGAAAAATGCATTTTATAACATTTATGACTTTATTTGCATTTGACGCAAAAAATAAGTATTTTAACCCCCAAAACTGACTGACAAAAATGACTTAGTACTTGGTGGAATAACCCTTATTGGCAAGCACAGACGTCAGACGTTACTTGTAGTTGGTCACCAGGTTTACAAACATCTCAGGAGGGATTTTGGTCCACTCCTCTTTCCAGATCCTCTCCAAATCTTTAAGGTTGTGTTTTCAATGGGAGGGAATGAGGGAATGAGGTTCAAGCCCAATATTCCACGTGACATGGCCCCATCCATAGTCCCCTTGATGCGGTGGAGTCGTCCTGTACCCTTGGCAGAGAAACAGCACCAAAGCATAATGTTTCCACCTCCATGCTTGATGGTGGGTATGATGTACTCTTGGGGTCATATTCAGCGTCCCCCCCCCCTGTCAAACACGGCAAGTCGAGTTGATGCCAAAGAGCTTGATTTTGGTATCATCTGACCGCATTCTGTCTCCCAATCCTCCCTACAATCATTCAAGTGTGCAATGGTAAACTTCAGATGGCCCTGTACATGCGCATCCTTGAGCAGGGGGACCTTGCGGGTGCTGCAGTACTTCAAAAAATGACGGCGTGGTGTGTTGCCAATGGTTTTCTTGGTGACTCTGGACCCAGCTGCCTTGAGATCATTCACAAGCTCCCCCTGTGTAGTTCTGGAGTTATTCTGCACCTTTCGAATGATCACTGATTCCGCACAAGGGGATATCTTGCATGGAGCCCCAGACCTAGAGCGGGTGGCAGTTGTTTGGTGTTGCTTCCATTTATGAATAATCGCACCAATAGTTATCTGCTTCTCACCAAGCTGCTTGCCGGTGGTTTTGTAGCCCATTCCAGCCTTGTGCAGATCTACAGTCTTATCTCTGACGTCCTTGGACAGCTCTTTGGTCTTGCCCATGGTGGTGAGGTTGAAGGTGTGAAGTATGATTCTTTGGAAAGGTTTCTTTTATACAGGTCACCAGTTGAGATCAGGTATACCTTGTTAGACCTAATGAGGCCTAATCTGTGTGCTTTTTGGGCACATAACTGGCCATTTGGAGGCAGAATTCTTGCTGTTTGCTTGGGGGTTCAAATACTTATTTTTTGCATCAAATGCAAATAAAGTCATCAATCATAAAAAATGCAGTTTTCTGGATTTTTTTGTTGATATTCTGTTTCTCACTGTTTAAATACACCTACCATTAAAATTCTAGATCACACATTTATTTGCAAGTGGCCAAACTTGCGAAGTCGGCAGGGGTTCAAATACTTATTTTCCCCACTGTATATGCACTTATTACTTAGGATTCGAGGATTAGTTCCGAATCACGATAATAACGTTACATTACAGTTGAAGGTGCAACAGGTGCAATTATTTACTGTATATAAATGTGTGTGTGCGTGTTTACGCATCAGGGCATGTTAGTGTGTAGCATGTTTTTAATGTAAGTTAGTGTGTATGAATGTGTGTTGGTGTGTGTTGTGACCACTATCTGTCTCCCTGCTGCTGCTGCAGATAGTTGACCTGCTGTTGAACCACGGGGCCGATGTCAACATGGCCGACAAGCAGGGCCGCACTCCTCTCATGATGGCTGCCTCCGAGGGACACCTGGGCACCGCTGAGTACCTGCTGGCACAGGGTGGGCACCGCACACGTCACATGACCTCTTGTTTCAGTATTACTGCTTTTTATGATATCTGTGAGACTGTACACTGCTGTCTCTATTGAGACAATGCAGTGATAATAATAATGATAATAACATATCAACAATAAAACAAATTCAACATCCCAGGCATTTGATTGTTTGTGGTTGCCATGGCGCCCTGACCTCTGGGCTCTCTCTCTGCAGGTGCTTCTCTGGCTCTAATGGACAAGGAGGGGCTTACAGCTCTGAGCTGGGCGTGTCTGAAAGGCCACCTTCCATTGGTCCGTGCCCTGGTGGAGAAAGGTGCGACCACCGCCCACGCAGACAAGAGCGGTCGAACCCCGCTGGACCTGGCCGCCTTCTACGGAGACTCAGAGGTGGTAAGTACAGCCAAGGGGAAATAGGTGGCTGTTGTGCTACTGACACTGCTGGAAACGTATTGGCAAATATGTATATTAGCAGCAGTAAAAAAAATGTAATGTCTAAAATGCCTACCGGTGCGGTGAATAAGGCTGAGTGACAATCATATAATAAAACCACCTAAAGCAGCAAGTTGCTGTGGTGCTGATTAACGTTAACTGTAATAGGAGTATCTAATGGTCACTCTCTCGCTCTCTCTCTCAGGTGCAGTTCCTGGTGGATCATGGGGCGATGATTGAGCATGTAGACCACAGTGGCATGAGGCCTCTGGACCGGGCCGTGGGCTGCAGGAACACCTCAGTGGTGGTTGCCTTACTGAAGAAGGGTGCCAAAATAGGTATGAAAGGGTTGGTGCTGGCAGCAAAGGGTGAGAGAGAGGATAAGACGAAGACAATGAGAGGGAGAAAAAAAGGATTTGGCGAGAGAGGGAGGAAGTAAGGAGAATTTCTGCTGTGACCTGAGGTGCTTTTTTTCTAAATAATGATTGATATTAAAATGGTACATGGTTGATTCATTTGGATCGAAACAAAATACCCTATTAGGTGAGAAAACAGCAGTACACTGGCCCTGGTTAATGGCAGTTACAGACCTTCAGGTAGAGGGGATATTTCCAGGTATCTTGAAATTACAGTGCTTACAGTTGACTCAAACAAAATAATTGGGCTGTTTAGGAAAGTCTAGCTACCACGGTGTCAACCTTGTGTTACCCATTAAGAATAACCCTCCCATCACAAAGCCATGCTGTCCAGACCCTCCTTCCCATTTTGTCTTAACTATCCCCTGTTCCCACTAACAATCAGGTGATGAGATGAAGCACTACAGGTTTTAGTGCTGGCTCTTAGCACTGATGCTAAAGCTCCTATCGAGCTGTTGACAAGCTGTAGCGCTAGCTTTTAGCACTGATGCTAAAGCTCCTAACGATCTATGGCCAAGCTGTAGCTCTTAGCACTGATGCTAAAGCTCCTATCAATCTGTTGACAAGCTGTAGCGCTAGCTTTTAGCACTGATGCTAAAGCTCCTAACGATCTATGGCCAAGCTGTAGCTCTTAGCACTGATGCTAAAGCTCCTATCAATCTGTTGACTAGCTGTAGCGCTAGCTTTTAGCACTGATGCTAAAGCTGCTGGTGCTGCTGCTGCTTGCTTGCTTTCACACAAGCATTGCCTCTGTTGTTTTTAGCTTGCCTGTCTTTCTTTCTCTTCTTTCTTTCCCCTTCCTCTCTCTCTTTCTGTCTTTTTCTCTGTCTCTGTCTTTTCCTGTCCTGCTCCTCTGTTCTCACGGCTGCTTTTTGTGCTCTTTTCCCATCCCCACCATTTCATTCTCTTTGTCACATTAACTGTCTATCTATCTATCTATCTATCTATCTATCTATCCGTCTATACATCTATCTATCTGTCACTATCACTCTCTTCTGATGATTCTGGGATGTTTTTTGTTTTGGGGGCGAATGGGTTGGGGCTCTCTGTCCATGTCATCCCCATATTTAACACGACTCACACCCTTCCATCCATCACCTCTGACCTCTCACCCCACTCACATTCCGCTACCCTCCGTAACCAGGATGTCAGACCCTCCCCAGTCGAGCGCGAGGTAAACCCAGTCTCTGTGTCTGTGTGTACCTGTAAACACACCCCAACCCCGAGCCCCCTCCCCTACCCAATTGTGTTCTATGTCGTCCTGTTCCCTCTCTGGACTTCTCCTGTTTGTGTGTGAGCACATTCTGGCCTACGTGACTCAGCCACTCTTTAAATGGAGGAGAGTGAGGGAGAGTCTGTAATTTGACTGTGGTGCGTGTGGATGAGATTTCTACAGCTTGCTTGGGTGCCACTCATTCATGCCTGCTCAGTAAACGCTCATTCATTTCGCATGTCCCCCAGGCCACTCCTAAACCTGTGGGAATGCTTTCGGAGGCTGCATCCCAAATCACGCACTAAGCACTGCATCCTACACACTGCATCCTTCAAGCTTCCAGAGGGATTTGTCAAGGGTTTAGTGTGTCTGATGCTGATGCTGTGTAAAGGAGGTGATTTCTGGACTTGGTCTTGCCATATCCATCCTGTGACCCATGCATGCCCCCTGGTGGTGAAAAGCCAGAACTGCATGTATTGCTGTCTGTCTGCATGGCAGTGGAATGGCCAGCTGTTTCTGTGGTCTCACTAGAAAACCTGCTGTGCCGCTGACTCCTAACAACAGGTCTTTCATTAAGTGCATGGGCTTGGATCAGTCGCCATCTACCCATTCAGCCTTAAATACGGAAACCCAAAAGGCTCAAAATTCAGTCTGATGCTAAAGTGTGGGCAATCCACAAAGTCAAAACTGACCACAGGTCTGCACTTAAAACATTATTTTAACCACCCAAAGCAATCCTAGCACTAACTGTTGTAGGCTGCTACCTTCCATACATCCTAAATTCAGTAACTCTATTCAGCCCTCCAATATCCTCCCCTCCCTGCTGCTAGCCTTATTCAGCCCGGTTCCTTGCTAACCCAGTGAAAAAACCTTGAGAGGCATTTTGGGTTCATACTCTAGCTTGAGTACCAGTCTGTCATTCATGTTGGTAGAATGGTAACTAACAGCAGGTTTGAATATTTGGATACTTTCAGAAGAATCAAAACAGAGAACTGGGTGGTATGCAGGCTGCTGTTTTCAGCTATCCTGATCTTTACTTTCTTCTTGCCCTCCCTGCTTAGTCCCGACAACCAATCAGAGCTTCACCCCTTTTGTGATGTCACAGAGAATGCGGGTGGAGTTTCTGCTCCTTCCCAGTTCATCCATGGGAGGAGCTATATTGTGTGGCTCCTGTTTCATTTTGTTTCTTACCCATCATGCACCTTGTTTGGCTGCAGGTCCAGCGACATGGGCGATGGCCACCTCGAAGCCGGACATTATGATTGTGCTCCTTAGCAAATTGATGGAGGAGGGAGATGGTTTCTACAAGGTCAGCCATGTTCAAAGCTGTTCAATGCATAACACTATGTTTTGTTTTTCCAAGTAATACATAAAATCAGAATTAAATGTATATTTGTGTAATATTTAAGTGACAAAATAGTACGATTCTTGCCAAATCCAACGGCTTCATAGGGTGCCGATCTTGGGGTTTTGCTTAAATAGTTTGTGCTTGTATGTTTGATTATTTGTTCGTGCATGTATGTCCTCCCACCACAGAAGGGGAAGGTGAAGGAGGCTGCCCAGCGCTATCAGTACGCGCTGAAGAAGTTTCCTCGAGAGGGTTTCAGTGAGGACCTGAAGACCTTCCGCGAGCTCAAAGTATCCCTGCTTCTCAACCTCTCCCGCTGTCGCAGGAAAATGAACGTGCGTTTGCATTCTCTTCGCTTCACTTTTTCAGTCACTTCCTGTTCTCCCTCTCCCTTTCTCTCTCTCTGTTTTTCCCCTCTGTCCTCTCCCTCTGTCGTGCCACTTCTTCTGTTTGGAGGATTCACAGAGGAACCATCTATAAATGTTGTCAGAGGATCAAGCGTTAACTCTGTCTACACACTGTCCCTCCCCAAAATCAAGACACTCACACAGGAATTTAAAAGGCAGAAAGGTTGAAGAAATGTGTCTGTTTGTGTCTTGTACTCCAAACACAGCTTCCTCGTAACCCGGTTAAGCGATGTGAATAATGGTCACACAAAAAACAGCTAGAGACTGGTAAAATAATCTTCAGTCCACATACATCATCAAGCCTAACTGCGTTAGTTGTCGTGGTGATCCTGCTGAGGTCACCTGGTGTAAATAAAGGACAACTGATGTGGCCGTGTCCTTTAGAACAGCTGGAGAAACATCTTTCATGTGTTTATTTGCTTTAGGTTTTTGTTCATCATACTGTTTTTCATTAAGCGTGTTTTCATACCTTTTTCTGTTTTGTCTTTGGTTCGTTTTTGTTTGTTTTCCTTGGTTACTATGGCAAGGCTAAGGCTGTTTATTGGAGCTGTTGTCAGGGGCTTAGCTTGTTGACAGGCTCAGACTTACACTGTCGAGAGGGCATCTGTGTGTCCTTCACCTTTGCGTGTGCGTGTGTGTGTGTGTGTTTCTGTCTGTGCATATGTATACAGTATGTCATGTATGTATATACATGTTGTGTGTCTTCAAGTAAGTGTGTATGTAAGTGTGTGGCTGTCTTTCTGTGCATTTATATATATGTCAGGTATGTGCATGTTCTGTGTGGACATGTGACCACGTGATCATACATGCAGCATGTCAGTATATATTGTGTTTGCTCACTCAAGCAATACATATGGAAGTCATTTCACTTGTGTGTGACTTTGTATTCTACCATTGTTCCATGACTTGTTCTTAATTGATGAAAGATCCTTGTCCTCTCATTTACTGTCATTATTCATTATTGTTTCTTCTCGTACCTTCATGTTTCTGTGTGTGGCTGTGTGGCCGTGTGTCTGTGTGTGTGAGTGAGTTTATGAGTGTTTGTTTACCTCCTGACATTCCACATTGTCATTTTTTGTTCATGACATGTTTCATCACCTGTATGTGTGTGTGTGTGTGTGTGTGTGTGTCCTGGGCTGCACTGTAAGGCTCCTGTGAATGACTGTTGGCCCTGTTGTTGCTTGCAGGACTTTGGGATGGCTGAGGAGTTTGCCACCAAGGCTCTAGAGTTGAAACCCAAATCGTACGAGGCCTTTTACGCACGAGCCCGCGCCAAGCGCAGCAGCAGGTAACCATAGAGACGGACAGACAAGGGCCGAAGGCAGGGCCTCTCATCATTTTAATTTTTTTTGTTTGTTTGTTAGTTTATTTGTTTTGATCCCTGTGTCGGTCAGTCGCTGCAGCCATCTTTGGTTTGGCTTCTGATCTATTCAAGGTCTTCTTATAGATCTTTCTTTTAGTTATGTGCTATCATTGAATTTGGTGTTAGCGTGTATCTCAGTAGGAAGCTTCTTGAACAGAAGGGTGAAAGGCTTAAGCTCTACTGTAGTGGGCCTGGCCAAGTATTAGGGGTTAGTAGGTTCGTTCGGCCTCACCACCCATAAACCTCACTCTCTGTTCATGTTTAGTTCCTTCTACCTTATTTTGCTTTGTGTTTCTCCATACATCTTCAGTTCCTGACCAGATTCCTCAGCAGATGCAAAGACTCAATATTCAAGACATATGGCCACTGGTGTCGTTGTTTTTCTTTTCAGTTATGAGTTTTGTAAGCTCAAAACTGACAGGAAAAGATACTCTATGCAAAAACACTTGACCTGAAGTGAAGTAGTTCTTGGTGGCTAGGGATGGTTGAGAGATTCCTTGAAAGTTCTCTGCTTGCTTTTTCTTTCTTGATCCCTGATCAGTGACGTGGTCTTGTAATGCAGTCATGTACTTAACTTGTCTATTTTCTCCTTCCTCTTCTTTCTCCCTTCTTACCATCTTCTCTTCTACTCTTCTTTATGTATGTGCCATCCATCACTGTTCTTCTGCCTCTCGCTCTCTCTTTCTCTGCCTTCTCCCCTTTTCTCTGTCTTCCGCTTTCTGCCTCCCCTCCTCTCTCCCTCCCGCTCCCACTCTCTCTCCCTCTCTTTCTGTCCATCTCTGTCTTACAGGCAGTTCCACGCAGCCCTGGAGGACCTGAATGAAGCCATGCGTCTGTGCCCCAACAACCGTGAGATCCAGCGCCTGCTGCAGCGCGTGGAGGAGGAGTATCACCAGGTCACCGAGCAGCAGGAGCTGGAACCGCCCCCGTCCCCACCCCACGACCAGGAACCGCCCATCATGCACCCCGCCCCCCTGGAGCCCCGCCTCTCCGACATGGAGCCCGTGCAGGACCTGTTCGAGGAGGACGAGGACTACCTGGAGCGTGACATGGAGGGCCTGCCACTAGGGGGCGGCATGGTGCCTGGGTCCCGCTTTAGTACCTCAGGGGTTCCCGTCATCCATAACATGCCCCCGTCGCCTAGTCACCGCGACTCGCCCTACCTGAGCGGGGGCCCCTCCATGGGCCAGGCCTTTGAGCTCCGCCCCAGCCCGCCCTCCATGTCGTCTCCCACACGCCAGGGCTACCAGTCATCCCCCTCTCCCTCGCTCTCACCCACCCACCAGAGCTCCCACTTCCGGCCCAGCCCGCCCCACACCTCTCCAGCCCACCAGACCCCCCCGCCGCCTAGCGGCTCCTACCACTTCAGCCCGCCGCCCTCGCCCCTGCGCCGCGGCCCGCAGTACCGCGCCAGCCCCACCTCCGAGGGCGTGGCTCTCTACCGCCCGCAGTCTGCCTCCGCGGCCACCGGGCGCTACCAGCAGGATGTGCCGCTGCAGCCGCACCACCACCACCACCCGGGTCGACCCAAGTCACCTCTGTCCAAGATGCCAGGTCAGCGCTCCTTCCAGCTGCCCACGCAGGTGCAGGTGCCCCCACAGCAGGGCCAGTGGCTGCAGCCGGCCAAGGCCCAGATCGTGCGCACTAACCAGCCCAGTGCCGCCGTGCACTCCAGCGCCGTGCTGGGCAGCAGCGTCTACAGCCAGATGGCGCACTCCATGAGCGCCCGTTGCCCTGGTGATGTGGAAGAGCTGGTCGAGAGCGGGTACGGAGGCGTCGGGTCGCTCCAGGTGCAGGGCAGCCTGAGTGCCGGCATGCTGTACCAGCGCGCCATCAGCATGGACCCCGGGCTCATGGAGGATGAGCCCCCACTGCCCCCATCACAGCAGGCCCCCATGCAGAGGCCCTCCTCTGCATACCAGAGGCCTGTGGCGGGGGGGCTGCGCTACAGCCAGACGCCCCAGATCAGCCGCAGCCAGTCGGCAGCCTACTACCCGGTGTCACCCCATGATCTGGAGCGGCAGGCCCAGCTGGGTTCACCCGAGAACCCGCATGCGCTCCGCAGGCCTGTCAGCGCCACCAGCACTGAGCCCAAGCCACACGCACCCACCCCCCGGCCGCTCATCCACTCCCAGAGTGTGGGCCTGCGCTTTTCCCCCTCCACCAGCAGCCTGGGTGGGGGCTCGGCTGTAAATTTAGGCCCTGGCTTCAGGCCTTCGGCCCAGCAGATGGAGATCCCACTCCAGCTGTCCTACGAGGGCGGCTACTGCGACGAGCTGTCACCCGTGTCACCCCCACAAGGGCCGCTGGACATGCGCGTCATGGGGGGCACATACCCGGGCGAGGCCCTGCGGTCCCGCGCCACGCCCTTCATGGGCATCAGCGACAAGACAGCGCGCACGCAGCAGTACCTCCAGCAGCCACCGCCACCACATCAACCCTCCTCTTCCTCCTCCTCGCCTTCCTCCCGGGCCTGGGCCGTGTCGTCGCTGGACACAGTCATCAGCAGCCCCGCCACATCGCCTAGCAACATGGGCTACAGCCACATTGCCTACTACAACCGCACCAACAACGCCCACAACGGACACCTGATGGAGGAGGACTACTATGCGGCGCCCAGCTCGGTACGCGAGCGCTCGGCCGACGCCATGGGCCGCGTCAGCCAAGCGCCCACCTACCCAGACGTGAAGGTGGCACGGACTCTACCTGTGGCGCAGGCCTACCAGGACAGCGAGTACCGTCAGATGAGCCGCAACGACAGGCAAGGCCCCACCTCCCCCATCAAGCCAAAGAGACCATTTGTGGAGTCCAACGTGTAGGCGGCAGGAGGCCGGAGACACTCCATACCGTCCCACCAATGAGCTCTCAGAACAGCCGGGTGAGCCGTCCAACCATCTACCCTCAGACTGGCATAGAACATCACCAAGCCACATGTCTCATCTCAATCAATCTTATGTCAGTTTAGTGCTGAATATACAGGCAAAGGTGGGCTGAACTCTTCAGCTGAATGGAGCCTCTGGTGCACAGTACTAAGCATCATTCGAAAGGAAAAACAGAGCTGGGATAAATATCCAATTTTAATACTGACTGTTTATAGTGTGGCCTTACAGAAATATGAATATACTACAGTATAAACAGCAGCAAGTCTTAAAATGACACATCCGAGTGCTGTTTTTTTCTTCAAGGTGTCAACGCTGATTATTAACTCAAGACTAAGTAAGAGAGCTGTTTTAGAGGTCCAGTGGAGTTCTTTCGCCGCCTAGAACGAGGTTTGTGGTTCCACGAGAGTACCCACATGAGCTCAAGTACTGCAGAACGTTAAATCTACTTATGGAAGATCAGCTGAACCTCTGTCACCAGTACCAGGAGAAAGAAGATGGCCATCGATATCTTCCCATCTCAGTGTACTCGTGTGGGGTTGATGAATCTCATCTTGAACTCTCCCAGCCTTGCAGAGATACACTTGGAGCAACAAACATTGCTTTGCCCCTTCTATAAAAATGGCTTTGATGAAAAATGAAAAAGTCTGACGCCAGGTTAATCTGTACATAGCAAAAGCGAAAAGTAATATTTATCATTTTAAGTTATGTTTGTAAAATAATTATATATATATATAAATATAAATATATATACTTAATTTTCTTTTCTCTCTACTTGATTGTAAATTGTTTACCTTCTGTTTGTTTGTAAGTGTTGCCCAAAAGGGTCGATATGCAGTTAGGTTGGGAAAGAAAAGGGGATTGGTTCTGCTTCTCTGTTGCCCCACTTCTCAGGAGCACATGAACTGTGGCCAAACAATAACAGGCTCTGCTTCAGAATCAGCTTAATCTGTGCCTCGCTCCATGTGACTAACTGTAACGCTGAACAGGAAACTAAAGGGTACTGCTGCCGTGCCGTAATTGGAGGTAATTTGCTACACGCATAGAGAAATGGCACAATATCACCAGATTCATCAGTGTGGACCGTGCAGACTTAGTCTTAAGAGATGTGAAGGCATGAAGTTGAACTCTGTATGGGAGGGTGTGTTTGGCTGTGTGAGAGTTAACTGGCAGCTAGTGATGCCTCAGCTTTGAGTTGCGCCTGACACCTCTGAGTCCTCTCTTAAACGAGACCCAGTGTCACTGAAGGTCACAGATCGGATGTGTCTCTTTATCCCCTGAAAACAAAACGCTTACAGAGGTCGTAAGTGTCACTTATTCATTAGTCTAACGTTAAGGTTCAAGAAAGGTCTATAGATGTGCGTGTGCAAGGTTTTTCATTTAGTTTAAGCACCCTTGCTGCAAAGGAACAGGGTTTTATAAGGTAGAGTTCATGTATGGTTTTATGTGTTGTTCAAATATCAAAACCGCAGTTTGAAGAAAAGCTACAGGCTTTGGTCGTATTAACTGACACATCCTTAGTCTCGGAACCCTCACTGGTTAATATGTTAATACGAAAGAATTAATAATGGACCTCCATATTGGAATATTGGACAACCATCACCCCAGAACCAACCCCAGAGACAGGAAATGACAGGGAGTATCTGTGTGATGTCAGAGGTCAAAGCAGGAAGTAGTATGAGTTGCAGGAAGTATTTTCAGCCAATTTTGTTTTTTATATGTATAAATATATAGGTTCAGTGTAAATGACTGTACATAAAGATCCCACTAAAGAACGCATGCTCTCTGCTGATTCACACACACATTCAAGCAAAGACCATTGGTTGGTGAGTGTTTGCAATGGAGTGTGTGCGTACGTGTGCGTGTGTGTGTGTGTGTGTGTGTGTGTGTGTGTGTGTGTGTGTGTGTGCGTGCATACTTTTATTTTCCACTGCGGGGAGGAGATGAGGCTTTACAGGGGTTGTTCCTTTATTCTTTTTTGTACTTGTTTTGGTTTTATTGTTTTCATCTTTCAGTGCTTGCTAAGGGCCGGGTTTCTGTAAATTGTGTGTAAATGTGAGTTGTGACCTTTTGCCAAGGAGGACCGTGACAAAGGAGAATGCTTTGTTTTTAACCCCATTAAGCGACTGTAAACTGTACAATCGGCTGTATGTATGAGGAAATATTGTACTTATTTAAAAATGGCTACCACTTGGAAGAAAACAAGGGGGAAAACAAAGATGGACTGTGAGACATTTGGTTGCCTATGAGTTTGATTATTGTTTGGTCTTCATTCTACACTTAAATCATTACACAATTACATACAACACTAATGTTAGGAGTGAATTTGCAACATTCATTCTGGTCACAAGCCTCGCTTACTTCATAGACAAGTGTCAAAGAGTACTGTAAACATGAACATTAATGCACATAGACACTGTTAGTTGGTTGGTTCTTTTCCGAGTTCTGCAGATAAAAAGAACTGGACACACTAAGGCCAAAAAAAATTCATCCCGAAAGATTTACACTAATTTGAAATAAATGACAGATGAGATGTGTATTTAGAAGGCTGGAGAGTACAGGACATTTTCAACACAAAAATATTTTGGAACCGACTGGCTGACAGATCACTGTAATCTCTTAAAACATCCAGAATGTTCCATGTTCTGTAAAGGCAGTTAAGATACACGCATTGCCGAAAGCTGGGTCAAGTCTCCCTTCCACACGTCGATAGAAACTAGAGAGCAATAAATGCCTCTGGCCTTTGCACATTTTAAAACAAATAATATTATTCAAGTCACAGGCTTTTGGCTTCAAAGACAAATGCAGAAACACTTGACCAGTGCCAAAGCTACTGGGTCAGTCATACTGTTCTGTTACTTGCAAGATATACAGTACATTCCTCAAACGTATGCTAATATTATTATTAAATCATTACACTGTTCTCTCATTTCTACTTTATAACTTATTTTTTTGCTCAAAACGACACCATAGAGTTGGCACTTCTCTAAACGTTAGGCTTTAAGGTTAAAGTTTGTTTAAGTAAAACTAACCAGTTTAACCAGACGAACACTGTAGGACGGAATGTTAAGTATTTTGATCGTGAAAAAAAAAAAACATTTCTGGTCTGGTTTGGCAACTGTTATATTAATTGGCACTTTGGATTTTATAAAGGCACATGCCATTCTGGTGCAACAGAAATATTTAGTGTTAAGCGTTGCTGGTCTAGAGGCCAATCATGCCATAGGGAGAGAACCAGCGATTTAAGGACTGTTCTGGTATGCGGGGAGAAGCTACAAAAGCTACAGATCCTAGACCAGTTTTGTGTCTTTCACTTACATGACAACTGGTTGCCCGGAAGAGTAAACCAACACATTATTCCTGCACAGTGATGCCCACAGTGTATCCTTATTGAAGAAGCAAGAGAAGTATTGAACCCCCAATGAAGTAACTAATACAGTGGCTGACTCTGGAGTAACTAATACTCATATACAGTGGCTGACTGGAGTAACTAATACTCATACAGTGGCTGACTCTGGAGTAAATGATACTCATATACAGTGGCTGACTCTGGAGTAATTAATACTCATACAGTGGCTGACTGGAGTAACTAATACTCATACAGTGGCTGACTGGAGTTAATGATAGTCATATACAGTGGCTGACTCTGGAGTAACTAATACTCATATACAGTGGCTGACTGGAGTAACTAATACTCATACAGTGGCTGACTCTGGAGTAAATGATACTCATATACAGTGGCTGACTCTGGAGTAATTAATACTCATACAGTGGCTGACTGGAGTAACTAATACTCATACAGTGGCTGACTGGAGTTAATGATAGTCATATACAGTGGCTGACTCTGGAGTAACTAATACTCATATACAGTGGCTGACTGGAGTAACTAATACTCATACAGTGGCTGACTGGAGTAAATGATAGTCATATACAGTGGCTGACTCTGGAGTAATTAATACTCATATACAGTGGCTGACTCTGGAGTAACTAATACTCATACAGTGGCTGCCTCTGAAACACATACGACCCAAATCTGAGCCAGAACAGGGCCAAATCTGCCCCAATGTCAGCTGCTCTCTGGATACGTTATGCTTTTTAGGAGATTAGTATTAGGATGTAATGTGATCAACAATCCCCAGATTAGTCTGAACCTCTCCCTCTTCCACCCCCTGGATGATGTCCAGGTACCTTAACAAAACACTGATTTCCTTTTCATGGAAGGGAGGGCTGTAAATCACATGGTCACCCACAGAGGAAACTCACTTAAAGGCAGACAACACTGTGGGCCATGACGATAACAGCATTATTATAAATGCGTTTAGCACCCTCTAGCAGTAATAATGGAAAGTCAGATTGTCTTCTCATCTCTAAATAAACACTGTGGAATTCACTGTGCAGTTAGTGGTTATCTATTCTCCAAAACCACTTTTACCCACCCCACCCCCCTTTAAAACATTATGGAAAGGGACCAATCAAGGAGAAACAGAGCCCCCCTCTGTAAGGGTCTTGAAGTGCACAGACAGCGCCTCCTCTTCGGGGTGAGGGGGCCGCTTGAATTCGTCGCGGGTCACCACGTACCCTACAAGCACTCCGAATGATAGCAGCATTATGCCCAGGGTGTTGGCCAGGACGCCCTCCGGAGCGAACTGTGAGTAGGTTTCTCTGTTGGGAACAAAGATGTGAGGCTCAGGTTAAGTTCATAAACATTTCACATGTAGTCAACATATATGGAAGACTTATTTCCAGATTGAGTATGGTATTGTTTGGTTGTAGGTTTCCTGAGACTAATTTGGAAGTGTTTAGCGTAGAACTATAAAATGACTCTTCTGGACAAGCAAAGAATCAATTTATCATAGGGAATATTTCAGACTGAAAAGACAGTTAGGTAGAGAACTTAACATGAAAGAGACACAGAGATGGGGATTACGGAGAAGAAGACAGGAAAACTGAGAGAAAGGGAGCATGGAGAGACTGAGCATCCACGAAGGGGGCAGTGGTGAGCTGGACTCACGAGATGGCGAAGAGCAGCTTCTCTGTGATGCCCAGCAGGCAGGTGGCGACGGCAAGTCCGAACAGCGTCAGGCCGAAGAACACGTGCAGAGGTAGATAGACGCTCCGCAGCCACGCCGTTGCCCCCGGAAACAGGAAGAAGCTAAATCCAAGGAGCCACTGGAGCAAGGAAGCACAGATGCATAAAGACAACAATACTCACATCGGGCACATTTTAAACCTATTCAGTACCGCTGAAGTGCCTAAAATCACCCAAACACTTTGGCACTTTGGAGTTCTGGTAGCCATATTGGATTAGCACTGTAGGGAGTCACTGTTCCAACAACTCTGACAGTTGTTGAGGTAAATAACAGAAGTAAGGTATTTTTAATCAGAGGATTGAGGTAGATAAAACCTCATATATTAATACCAGTACAATACAACCCTGTTTTTAAAGTGTGTTTTATAACACAAGTTTGGTCCAACTTCAATAGAACTATTGTAATAACAAGGGAGAGAAGTCAAGAAATTAAACGTGTGTAGGGAGAAAAGGAATGATAATGATACATGTGTATGTGTGAGGGACAGAGAGAGATTGGGAATGGGTTTACCTGTGCAATAAATAAGACAAAAGTGAGCATTCCACACCAGGAGTGGAGAGAGTACATGTGGGGGATGTGCATAGCGTCATGGTACTGGAACACGGCCACCATCCCTGAGAGGCAATTACAGCACTAGTTTTAACTGTCATATTTTAACACTGAATTAATTCAAACAAATCTCTGATGAAATATTTACCTTCCTCAATAACTACATTTTGGAGTGATATCATAGCTTACCTGCCTTTTATCTAAAACGTGTGCCAACCAAACGTTACACACACACACACACAGCGACACAGAGGAAGACGGAGAAAGAGATTGATCTTACCAATGATGCTTATGAGAAGCACCAACAAGTGTAGCACAGCATGAAGAATCTTCACACTGCGTTTGGCCTCATTCCGAAATGCACGGAACACCATAATAGCTGAGGATGGACACAGAACAATCTTTTGAAATAGAAAAACTAAACTTCGCTTAGATTCTATGAAAACACTTCACTGATGTTAGGGAGCTCAGTGTTGTTAACTCTCAGTTGTTAACTCTCAGGCTTTGGCATAATTAAAAAAGGTTTCACCATCTCCCTTTACAAACATTTCTTCAGAATTAGAGCTATGACACATAGCCCAGAGAGATATCTTCCTTTGTTGTCATGGATACAGCAAAGAACAGAGGCTTGTTTAGGCCCCTCAGGCAATAATACTACATCACAAACACCACGCGGCCAATCAGAAAAGGTCACTCAGCAATCAGCCATCTTGCTTTATGGCTTCCATCTGCATGCCGGAAGAAGAGACAGCAGTGTTCCGTCACACAGAACCCAGACAGCAGGTAACTCTGGACCGGATCTGACCCGGGCGTGAGCCGGACCTGTTGGAAAGGATCTGGGAGAGTGTTATTGGTGACTCACACCTCCGCTGTCTACCTGGCCTTTTGAGGTTGAGGTCAAACGCCTTGGGCCGTCTCTGCCCCCGTGCAATAAAGGCAGATTACCCACTAATGACCCAGTAGCCTTTCAGACAGAATTTCCTAATTGAGTTGTCGTGGCAGGATATTGAATCTAACGCAGACAGCTGAGGAGATTAGAAAAACAATGAGAATCGCTTCTGTTTGAACGCCTCCAGCTTCTCACCAGATTGAGAGGGAACACGCCACTGCTGCCTATCAAGAACAGGAGCGCATCATAGAAGCCAGATTTAGCCATTCATCTCTGCCGGGCTACAATGGAATCAGACAGTAAATCGAGTCTAGAGCATTTTATTTCATTAACTCAATGCAATCTGAAGGCTTAGATGAAAGTTCTAGAGAAAAGCATGTGAACGTTAAAGGTGCAAGATTGTTGATAGTTGAGATCAACAGCCAGTCAAATAGACCCATCATTGTTGATTGGCTGGAATAGCGTATGGCTCCAGCTGAGCCACTCTGTTAGTTACACATTTACAAAGCCAGGACTGTGCAGGAACACTGCTATTTTTTGAGGACATGGGATGGACAGCTAGAGAAACATGAATTACTTTTTGCTGAATTTGTTAAAGTGTAATGGATTTAAATGAAGGACTACACCTTTATGTGCGTGTTGGATAGAGGAAAGAAATCAAGCCAAAACTCTTATCAGCTGGGCGAAACACACCCTCTTTAGTCACAAGAAAATGTCAACAAAAGGGCTCCTAGTGATACGTGTGTGTGTTTGTGTGTGTGTTTGTGTGTGTGTGTGTGTGAATACACAAAGGGCCGGATGCAAATCAAATTTGTGCTGTGTAAAAGCATTAGTGGAGACTTCCTGTGCATGTGTGTGTGCATGAAAGTGCAAGACTTAGGTCATTTGATGGGTATCAATAGACAAATGTGTATGTGTGTTTCAGGGAAAAGGTTGATTATCAACGTGTGCGTATGCATGTGTGTGTCTTTGTTTGTGACAGTGTGTGTGTGTGTGTGTGTGTGTGTGTGACACACAAAAAGTGACTGTTTCTGTGTGTGTGTGTGTGTGTGTGTCAGGGTTGGGCGATTTATCGAATTATTACAATGAAAAAAATGCTTAAAGGAGCACTTTGTAGTGCTGACCCCAAGAGTTTAAAATCCCTACTGCATTCCAAATAAAAATATCAGCGCCTCGAAGCTACACTGAAACTACACAAACGAGCGCCAGACATTAACATTAAACTTTGACAAATGACAACTAGTCCTACACTATAAGTAGATCAGCATTAATGTATACATTTCAACATTTGTTTCTATTGTTTACAATAGAAAACGGGAGTGTTATTTATTATTAACACTGTAACTACAGTATAGTTATCTAAAGCAGAGCGGAGCACTAAAAGAGCTTATACCTATAACAACAACAACCAATAGAGGACCCCCACCTATTCAGTACCAATCACATTAAACTTGATAAAATAACATTGTCAATCTTCTGTGTGTCTGGAACACCACACTTTTCTTTTCTTTTTTATCTTTTTTTATTTTGAGCGTCTTTCAGAACTTTTAAAAGCGCTATATAAATGTGATAAATTATTAGTGTGCTTGCCCGAAGGGAAGCACAGTATTGTTGTTGTCAAGTTTTCTTTATTCTCCCCGTTTTTTGTAACGCTAACTACTCCTCGCCCGTTCGAGGTACAGACGCCGTTCAAACACCGAAACGTCCGGCCCGATCCGGTGCAACCTCTTATGACTTTTCTTGGCGGTACTCCTTGCCACTCCTTTTTTATTCCTCCTTTTCTTTTTTCCCCATAGACTTGCATGGCAGAACTCTGTGGATTATGACATCATAATGGGGTCATTAAAACTAGCTTGCACCTGTGCTTCACTGACACAGAGCAAGCACACTCTCGCTGTTCGTTCACGAAACGCATTCTAGTTATTATTATGTTTTGACTTGGACAGTTCATTTGGACAAAATAAAACAATTAAAATCATGAAACATCCATAACACTGAACAAAACTGAGATTTCTATTTCTTGGCCACATCGCCCAACCCTAGTGTGTGTACGTCAGGGAGACAGACAGAGATGCTTACGTGTGGAGGAGAAGCCCCTGAGGGCTGAGGACGTGGCTGATCAGCAGAGGTCAGGAGCAGGCAGCCTGACCAGCCCCCACCCCAACACACACACACACACACACACACACACACACACACACACACACACACACACACACACACACACACACATCACCAGCCAACTCAGCCAGCCTTAGACACTGCCTGCTACTTCTGTCATGTAACAGTAAGACCTCAAATCAGGAAGCATCCATCATTACAAAAAGTGTGTTGCTGTGTGTGTGTGTGTGTGTGTTTGTGTATGTGTGTTTATGTGCATGCATAAGAAGAAGCCCTGACTAACCCCTCAGACTCGCCCTGTGTGTTTACTGAGTAGTGTGTGCGTAGGCAGCTGACAGCACTTACCGTCTCCGTAGAGGAAGATCATGCCCAGCACCATGCAGAGAGGGTGCACGTTAAACTCTTGGGAGGAGCCATCCCAGGCGTAACCTCCACGGTAGTGGCCCATCCACACACCTGTTATCACCACACTGGCCACGCCCAGCAGCTGGGAACCTGCTACATACCAGGGTAGAGAACCCCCCTCTTGCCACCTCCGAGACGCCTCCTCCTCCATCACCTGAAAGAAAGAAAAGAGAGAGACATTCCCACAAATTAGCATATTACAAATATTTGTTTAATACATACTGTATGTACGTTTGACTGCTTTGCAGTATTGTACACTGCAAAGTCATAACAGTAGAGCAAATTAAATGGACACTGAATTGAAATACGTAAGAATTAAAATTAGGAGGGTGGTGAAAACAAAATAGGTAATAGGTTCAGCAGGAACAAAGAAGCATTTATTTTTGCGCGAGGTGACCTCATTTAAGTCTTAACAAAGGGAAGTCAATGGTCTGCAAACAATGATTCAGTGCTGATTATTTTAATTCCACACAAACATTTCATGGCGGAGAGAAAGAGAGAGAGAGAGGTAGAGAGAGAGAGAGAGAGAGAGAGAGAGAGAGAGAGAGAACGCAACAGCCTGAGACGAAGACATGGTTAAAATTATATTTTCTTTTGCTCTTTGAAGATAAAACAGAGGAAAGAGAAAAACAGACAGAATGAAAGAGAGGGTGGGGGATGGGAGAGATGCCAGCTGACTTCAGTGCCCCGAGTCGGATCACAAGACTCCACCCTGGAAATAAATATTTACATGGATCTTAAGAAGGGTAAGCTAGGAAGTCACACACACACACACACACACACACATACAGATTAACAAAACATAGACTTACATATACCCACCAACGTATATAATCACACATACACACACACATACAGATCAGTAGGCTGTCACTGTGCATTAACAAAAATAACCCAATGACAAGAGCCATCAGATTCCGTCTTTAGGACACAGAGGAATCAAGAATTCAATGATCTCCATGGAAACGTCAGGAATTAGACAGACTACGAAAGAAATTCTTTGGAGGGGCAGTCAGATTACAGTGACCAGGCTACACTGGGGATGGTGTTTGGACAGCGGAAAACAGCCCCCACTGTAAAACAGAAAACATTTCCTCTCAGCACCAAACAAAGTCATGATTAGCCTAAAAAAAATGTACGTAGCCTATCTTTGCCTAGCTTCAGTGCCAAACAGCACATGACTCGTCACGCAATGAGCTTATGGCTTTGATATCAGAATGATTTGGTTTAATACCAATTATGATGAAAAACAACGGAACATTATGGATAAACCATTATTCATTTACAAGTCATGAGGACATGCCTACTCATGAAATACATGAGACAGCAAATACCATAAGGTCTAGAGGGGAGAATGAATGCACAATCAAAACAACTTTCAAATCATTCAAAATATTAAAGCATATACTTTTATAAATGAAACCAAAGTTGGTTGGTAATATTCAAAATTATATTCTATATTATAAGTCCTAAACATCCTCTGTTTGTAATAATCATAGCTGGCTGTAACTGTTTAGTATTGATGGTTAAACATTGCCAGGAGCTATTTTGCATCAATTCCACCAAAGATTGCAAAGACTCTTGCATCACCCAACTACCACAGCATTATAAAGTCTCTAAAAAGTGACAATATGTACTACGTTGTCACCTTTACTTCACACTTGGGAACTCTTCACTAATAAAGCTGCTTATAATGCATTCATTTATAAGACTGATATCACAATTAGGTGACCTACACAAAAATAAATGTTATATAGTTAAAATGTTAACTAATGAGTCACTGTGTCCGAGCACGTGCGTGCGTGAGTAGATGTATGTGTGGCATGTAGTTATATAGCTTACAGCTGTGATTTGCATATTCATCCTGCCTGGTGTCACTGTTGCAAAACGTCAACGATGCACCCATGAAACATCCATTAGTTGCAGAATCACAAGTGTATTAGGCTTATGACTTGGCATTAACCCCATCTTCGCCCTCAAGACACGCGGTCTGTTATGGAAATAAGCAGTGACTAACAACTTAATACCCCTTTGGAGTTTAGCTTTTTAAGTTACGTTGTTCACTTTGTTTTTCAACTGATAATATATTTATACTGTATACATAAATATATATATATCTACTCACGTAGATGTATGTGTTATACATATGTCTGTTCAAACAAAGGGAATGTGTCACAGTACGTGTCGCTACCTTTCTGAGATCTATGAATACAAGTCCAGCGCCCTTTCTGCTAAAGGCTCTGGAGCGGATATGGTCTGGGTCTAAACCGGTCCAGAGTCACCTGACATCGAAGGTGAAGGGTGTCTTCACCTTCATCAATTAAAAAATTGCTGCCACTCACCTAGTTACAGTCGATCAAAACTTCAGGGATGTCCTCAAACAGCCTTTATCCTCAGTAGCCTACCAGGTCGCTGGCGGTATTCCGGAAATTTCTTTTCCTCTGTTTCCTTCTACCAGGGTTTTTGTTGGACTTATTTTCTCACACTTGCGTTGCGCACTTAAAAAAAAACTTTCATTTGCACATTCAGTCATTCAGTTAGTCAAATAGAAATTTTGCATGACGCAGTTCAGAGATTCATGTTGTTTCTGTCTTCTAACCTAGGTAGCCTACACAAATGTTAGTCTGTGACATGACATTATGGCATGACAGATAACAGTGACGCAGCTGGAACTAGCCATCTAAAAGGAACGCCCCCGGCAGTCCTGAATGGACAGGGGTGGGAACAACGACGCAGGGGTGTGCAAGGTACCAGGGCTTCCAAAACTGTCCAAGGGTCGGTTACCATGGTGATGTGAGGATACGAGACACGTCATCTACCCTAACAGAACAGCCAGGGTTTCGCTTATTTTCCCTGAAATCTAAATCCAGATTCTGGGAATAGGCATAGAATAGGACATGGCACGTAGAAATGGATGCTCACTCGAAAAGGGTGGCATTAGCAGTCACTTAACAGGTTTGCTTCAGCACCCTTTATAGCGAAATATCCATACAGGAAGATCGGGGATCGAGGGATAGGGGATCTTACATTGTAATTCGCTCGTTTGAATTTACTTTCCTGTAATTTGCGTCAAATATTTCCGTTAATTCCAAAACAGGCCAGGAGAGGGAGACCAACTCCCTGGTGTTCCTTATCCCGCTGACTCATAGAGTTATTTTTAACACTTGTGGTCATACAATATAGTTGAAACACTTTACTTACTATCTGGGATCTAGGCCATCAGAAGATTCTTTGTTCTTTTCAGGTGCCCAGTCAAATCACCACAACAGGGTTTTATAATTATCAGATTTTAGTGACAAATTATTATTTACACATACTGTATACAAGGCTCAAATCTGTCAACATTTAGAAAATGTAAAATAAAAACATTCATCAAAATAACTCAATATCAGAACCTTAAATCAACCTCAAACTCTTTATTAATTCCTATTTGTTCTTATTTAACTCTATTTTAACCTATTTGCTTCTTATTTACCTCTATTTTATAATCTATGTGCTTCTTATTTATCTATATTTTATAATCTATTTGCTTCTTACTTATCTCTATTTTATAATCTTTACAATAGTTAAATGTAGTTATCTTTTAATATAAATTATGTATAGCATTTAATAAATAGTTAATAATGAATACATAAATAAATAATTTAATGAGCTAGAATAATCATATATTATATTCTTATTTTATTTATCTAATAAATACGTGTTATCTCATTTAAATTATCACGCAAATCTTAACCTTACTTCTTAACCTTAATTCACATAACCTTACACAATTATACAGGCTATACATTTACAGTAACTAGCATTAAGCATAAATAAATAATTTCATTTACAATTAATACATTCAAATATCCAATCAATATGTTCAATGTTCAAAGTATCAGAGTTCATTGGGTTTCTTCTTAAATTAAAAACATGTAAAGTCTTATGGGTTTCCGTTGGTCTTCAGCTACAAAGCTAACAAACTGTCACTTGTGTCTAGTTCGGTGGGAAGCTCGCCATCCAGTTGTCGTTCCAGTTTGGGTATTTAGTCAGTCAGTTAGTCAGTCAAAATCCAGTGATGATTACTCCAAAAGGACAATCCTCGTCTCGATCAAGGTACGGTATTCAAACCAAAAATACTTGAAGAAACATCCAGCAGATCCTGATCTCCTTTGCTGTAGCTAGCTGGCTAGGCTACACGTTAGCGATCCGTTAGCACAACATCAATCATAAATTAAAACTTAAACTGTACACTTTCAATAAACTTGTATAAAATAATTAAACGCCAAAATATCATTGAACTGATTCTTCTCAATACTTATGTCATCAAAACGGTAACTTCTTGTAAGTTTATAAAGTTGTGACCGTTAGGGCTGCAACTATCGAGTTAGTTTTGGAATCGAGTATTCTACCGAGTATTCCATCGATTAATCGAGTAATCGGATAAAAAGTACTTTTGCGTTTTAAACAACAATACCAATAGTGTATCCCGCAACGAGGTTGAAAGCACAACAGCTGTATGTATATGTGTGACCACACTTGCGATAGGGAGAAATGAAGAGTGCATGACATGAGATCTTGGAGAATTGTTTGCTTACTTGCTACTTAACACGATGCCTAGTCATCACTATAAACTCATAACATAGGCTATACTAAAAATAATCACAAATAATGTACGTACAAGCGCTAGTGTCCATATTAGTTAGCAATCATATATCCGCTAGCGTCAACTTTTACGTTACATTTAAGAGTGACCTGTGAATGTATTTGCTGGTTCTAGTCTGTTAAAACACCCACGATTACCAAAGCAGTATTCTTTATCTCCCTTTAATGTGCATTCATCAATTTCCATTACATGACGATGCCTGTGATCGTACAGTATGTGTGTGTTGTCTGCAATGAGAATACGGACTTATCAGCACTGCACTGAATCACATTAACAGGAGTTATTGCTTCACGATAACAATAACATAACGAATATAACTAAATACATATAAAAGTGTACATTACACTAGGCAGCATGGATCTCATTCATATCTCATTCAGTCGAAATCTGAACAGGATGAACCCATCCTTATAATGTCGACTCAACATAAGAATCATAACTAAATCTCCGCTTAGCATGCTAATCGCACTTTATAGCAATGTGTACTCGCATGAAGCTCAAATACACGATTATCACAGAAGTAACTTTATCAAAACCCCTTGCACCCTTCTCGGATGCAGGGGTCGGTCTCTTGGAATTTCACAAGGTCAGAGTTCGACAGATGTGACACAACGGGTAGTCCTCCACACTGTTCCTCATCCACGTAACTGTCGGGTATGGCGTTTATGTCTGTAGTCAGAGACCCGACAAATGCGTTAGCAGGTGCTGTCATCTGGACAAGGCGGCTTTCACAGATAGCTCTCACGACATCTTCACCACACAGGTGACTTTCACTGAACTTCCATATCCGCTCACGTTCTTTCTGGGATGTGAGATCATCAAAGAGCTCTCCATGTGGCCGTCTTGACAGCCCATCGGCATCATTGTTCTGCTTTCCAGCTCTGTACAGCAGCTTGAAGTTATAGGTGGATAAAGCAGCTAGCCACCTGTAACTGGTTGCATCTAATCTGGCTGTGGACAGCACGTATGTTAGTGGATTGCTGTCAGTGACTACTGTAAAGGAGCTTCCATATAGATAGTCTTGAAATTTCTCAGTAACTGCCCATTTAAGGGCTAAGAACTCTAGTTTATGGGCAGGGTATCTTGATTCACTACGAGAGAGACCCCTACTTGCATAGGCTACGACTCTCAGGTGCCCATCTTGCTCTTGATAAAGGGCGGCCCCTAAACCAGTAGTACTAGCATCTGTATTGACTCTATAGGGTAGCTGGATGTCAATTCATTCAGAGGCTTTACTTTGCGTGAAAAATCCTTAATGAATCGTCTATAATAGCCAATGAATCCAAGGAAGGACCTGAGTTCTTTCAAGTTAGTCACCTGATTTCAGGTCGAGCACGGAGAACCATTTCGAACCACTCAATGCCATGAAGGTGTCCTCAATATTCGGAGGAGCATAAGCATCTTTCACTACTGTTCTTAGATTTAATTTGCGATAGTCTATACACAGTCGAATGTCTCTGTTCTTTTTTTGTACTACAACAATTGGAGATGAGAAAGGAGATTCAGATTCTCTGATGACTTCGGTGTCTAATAATTCTTGGATATGCTTTCGAACACCTTCTCGATCTTCAGGGTGTACAGGTCGACATCGATGTTTAAATGGTGTCTCATCAGTCAAATTGATTCTGTGTTTAACTTTGTCAGTGCATCCAAAGTCTATGTGATGCTGAGAGAATACACTACTCATGTTCTGCAGCTTTTGAGTCAATCTCTCCTTCCAGTCAGGAGTAATCGGAGAGTCTCCAAAATTGAATTCTGGCCTAACGGCCTTGCTATCGACATTACTGGAGGCCGTAAGAGATGGTTCTTTGGAAATCACAGACTGGATTGCGTTCAACTCAGCAATAATGCATCTAGGGGGGATGGTGATATCATGGTCTGCTGTATTGGTTATCATTACAGGTAAGTGAAAGGGTTTTTTGTTTTCAGTAGTCACTATGCATGTCCTCACGATCAATCCCCCTGGCAAAGGAGATGTTGGATGTTCAAGAATGGCCCATTTGTCAGTGTGAAGCTCTTTGACAGTGACTGACGCACACAAGACCAGACTCTGTCCAGCTGGGATTGTTTTGGGGTTCTTGTCAGGTAGTCTTGCAAGTCCAATGTTTCCCTCTGTGAATTGTTTCTGACGTATTTGCAATATTTTCAAAACATCTCTGTAGCCAGACTGATGGAGAGTATACGGGACATTTTGCATTTCAGAGCAGTCTTTGTACAGTGCATCTAATGTGTTCATGCCAATTAGTATATCAGCTTGTGAGTTGGATGGAAGTTCTGGAATGGTCAAGGCTAAAGTTGGGACTTTGATGTCTACTCCAACAAAGTTCTTGGGAAACGCAATGGTGACCTCTATGTTTCCTAGATAAGGGACGGCTTGTCCATTAGCTCCCTCAACGTTCAAAAGATTGTTCAACGAATGAATGGGTTGTTCTGATAAATGTTGGTCATAATAGGTTTCAGGGATAGTGGTGACCTGTGATCCCGTATCTAGTAGACAGGTGCATTTTTCTCCAGCTATTCTGATATCGGCAGTGCACTTTGTGCCGACCAACCCCTTGGGTATTGTTGTGGCTTGTGATGTGAATCTTGAGTTATCTTGTTGCATTCGAATTTGGCATTTGGAACGTTGTCTTCTAAAAGTAGCCCCTGTTCGTCCCGCAACAGAGACTTGTTTCAGTTTAAATCGCTGGAAACATTCTGAGACTCCCATTCACGCTGCCTCTTCTGCAACTGTTTCCTCTTGTCAGCCACTAATGTAGGATTGGGGTCATCATTGCAAGATGTTGCTATATGTCCATCTTCGCCGCATTTAAAGCAGTACCATGGTCTAGGCTTGACAGTGTGCTGCTTGTTTGTGACTTTAAATTTGGATTCGGCTTCAGCTTTAGTGTCATTCTTCTCTTTTTGTGGCTTGCTCTGGATATGTATGCTTTTCGCCAGCTAGAGTGGCAAGCTGGCTCGCCAGCTAGTGTGGCAAGTTCTGCAACTTGTTTAGTCAGTTTAGCAGTTACTGAACTAAGCTGGCTAACATCATCTTCTTTGCAAGAGTATGATATCTGGGACTTAACAGCAGCATGTTGCTTGACACCGCCTAGATGTTGTTTCATTCGTGTGGCTTTAGAATCAGTCTTGTTTTCTTTAGTGCGTAACAATGCCAATAGTTTTGTGAATGAGGGTGGGTCTTGTTTTTTCTGTTCTAATTGCAGTTCTGTGATTAATGTGTCTAGGGCTGCAACTATCGAATATTTTTGGAATTCTACCGAGTATTCCATCGATTAATCGAGTAATCGGATAAAAAGTACTTTTGCGTTTTTAAACAACAATACCAATAGTGCGTCCTGCAACCAGGTTCAAAGCTCAACAGTTGGGTGTATGTGTGTGACCACACTTGCGATAGGGAGAAATGAAGAGTGCATGACATGATTTCTTGGTGAATTGCTTGCTTACTTGCTACTTTACATGATGCCTACTAGTCATCATTACCAACTCATAACATAGGCTAAAAACATTCACAAATAATGTACGTTCCAACTAGCGCTAGTGTCCATATTAGTTAGCAATCATATATCCACTAGCGTCAACTTTTACGTTACATTAGAGGCTCAGCATGGTGACCTGTGAATGTATTTGGTTCTAGTCTGTTAAAACACCCACGATTACCAAAGCAGTATTCTTTATTTCCCTTTAATGTGCAATCATCAATTTCCATTACATGACGATGCATGTGATCGTACGTTTAAAAAAAAAAAAAAAAAAAGCAGCCATGCAAACGTTTCCGACCGAGTAGCATTGCGCAGATGCAGCGATCGTATTCAGTTATCAAAACATCCAAAACGTAATCAAAGTTACCAAAACCCATTGCAATCAAGTTATAAACGTTTAATGATCATGTCACTGCTTTCTGACGGATAAACACGACAGATTAAATAGACAGAAGAAACGTGAATTTGCGTGCAATGGCGTCCATGCTTGGTTTGTTTACATTCTTAACTTCCTCTTTATGTATCCCTTACACAACTAATATAACTAAATACATATAAAAGTGGACATTACACTAAGCAACATGGATCTCATTCATATCTCATCCAGTCCAAATCTGAACAGGATGAACCCATCCTTATAACGTCGACTCAACATAAGAATCATAACTAAATCTCCGCTTGGCATGCTAATCGCTCTTAATAGCAATGTGTACTCGCATGAAGCCCAAATACACGATTATCACAGTAGTAACTTTATGAAAACCCTTACGTTCATAAGGTACGCACACAATGCCTCACATACATGTCTAACAATGATGAGCACTCGAAACGTTATAGGACCATAGTATGGTCCACTACAATGTACTAAACTTGTCACTACAGCATAGCGTTGCTAGGCAACCTCACTATCAACAGTGTCTTTCATACAGTTACCATGCGGAGAGGCATTTTACGGCTGGCCTGTTGATTCGCCGCCATTGCGCCATCGTAAATAATATGAATTAAACAAAGCCTCGAGGCAAATCATTTGCCTCGAACATTTTTTGTAATCGAGTTACTCGAGTAACTTGAGTAATCGTTTCAGCCCTAAATGTGTCGTCCCAGCATCCCCTGCAGAATTGTTTCAAGCGATGCTTGTTCACATCAGAAGGTTGCACTCCGTCACATTTCATGGTGAGGTTCAATGCCACTTGAAGTCGCTGTATGTATTCTGACGGCTTTTTACCAGTGTTCTGGAAGATGCTCATGAACTTTGCAAATAGCTCGTCACCATCCTCCATAGTGGAGAAGGCGGAATCTAGTAATTTCACATAGTCTGCTGGTGGAGAACCTGGGCTGACTGATTTAATGATGTCAGAGGCTGGTAAAGACTGTCGCATATCCTCCTCACTCTTTGCAGATCAGACACAGCTGGGTCTTGTAAGAGGAGTTCTACACTTGCACGGCAGGTATCATAATCGACCTCATTAGATGGACGGGGAGTTCTACCTGAGAAGGTTCTGAGTCTTAGTGGTACATGGCTATGAGTGATTAAGTCATTGTTGCGTACAATGTGTTCCACTATGACTTTTTGAACGTCTGGAGGGCTTAGATCATTTCTGGAGAGAGGTGGGCTTACTGGGACTCTCATTCTTGGCAAAGCATTTCGAGATGTCCTTGGTGAAATTGAGGTTGTGACTATATCATGTGTAGCTTCAGCCTCTTCATCAGTGTCTTAATCAACGTTCTCAGTAGTGAGGGTCTTACTAATCTGTGTTAACATGTCTCTCAAGACTTCTGCATAGCTTTTTCCGCCACTCTTTGCTATAGCTTTGATTTCATCCAGGTAAGTTTGGGTTGCATCTTTTACCAGCTTCATGTGTGTATACACTGGCTAAAGCTACTACAGTATATGTCACTGTGGGATCACTGCCGAATTCTTGGGTATGAGGTAAGCCTAAGAGGGACTGCAGGTCAAGTACAGCTTTCCCAGACTTGTATTAGGGATTTTCCTGACACTGAATTGGGGTCATTAAAACAGATAAGCCTGTTAACTGCACCATATCTCTTTAAAAGGTCAAGTATGACTTCATCTTGATCTGTTTCTGTTATTCCGATAATTAAAACGGCATTAAAGACCTTTACATAATTTTTCTGGATAACTTCCATCTTTTAGTTCTAAGTTTTGAGTGAGTTTTAGTCAAACAAATTTGTTTCTTTAAAATAATTTGTGTCAATATTTTTACTGCGCTCCTGGCTAGCTCGCCAAGCTGTAACACTTGTGGTCATACAATATAGTTGAAACTAGAGATGCACCGAAATGAAAATTTGTGGCCGAAACCAAAACCGAAAAATAATTAATCGCTGGCCGAATACCGAAACCGAAACCGAAAATGACAGTTCCGTTTAAAGTTGTCAAAACACTATTTTTAAATATTGCTTAAATCTACTGCTTACAATAAATGTTTAGACATGTTTTTCAAGGAAAAATGTTTATTTGAAATCTTCAAATGTTGGAGAACTGATATCAAGGAACTGTATGTTTTAGATTTTGAGCTCAGATGTTGAAAGCGACATAGTTTTTTGACCGTGCAAACTTGTAGCCTATTTCTATTTTTGATCCAGTAAACATTTTTTATTGAAGTTTATCTTGTTTCACGCGTGTCAATTAATAGCTTTAGAACTGAACTCAAACGTGGTACAGAAGACTCAGACAGACGACAAAAGTCAAAAAACTAGCTTAGCTGAACTTCGCTGGGATTGCCTGTACAAGGAGTGGAACGCAACTAGCTTGCTGCACCGGTGAAAAGGACGTCTCCCCACCGAAGCTAAAGTTGGAACTGGTAATTCATTGAAGCATTCTACGAGAACAGGTATTGAAAAATCAGTTCTATCTTTCAGTATTAAGAAGATACGAAGATATACGGATGAATGAAGATAACTATTGAAATTGGATAAAAACGAAAGTTAAACTGTAACTGCTCCATGCTGGAAATAGCAACGTGATTCATCCCTAGCAAGAATCTACACTGATAGCCTGCCTTGAATCAGTCAATGTGGAGTTTTTAGCGATTTTTGAGAAGCCGCTTTGCACTCGTTTATAAAGAAAAGTTCAGTGTAAGGAAGAGCTTTTGAACTGTGGCATACAGCTTGAGCATTAACTCTGCAACGTGTACGATGTCTGATGGGGAAGAACAGGGAAGTGTAGAGGATATGATGGCGCAGGGAAGATCACGTAAGCTAACTGAGAAGGCATTAGAAGACAAGTTGCAGAAATACATTGCATTGAGGAGACGGAAATTAGGAACTCTGACGACCCATAAAAAGCTAGAGGGGTTGGCGTCATTGTTACATTTTACTATTTTGAGATCGTATAGGTGGCCTGTGCTCCTTGCTTGTGTAATCAGACAAGATTGTATAATTTTGCGTCACCACCACTTTTCGGCCTCTGATTCGGCCACTCATTTGGCTTTCCACCGAAAGCCGAATGTGTCTTTTTTTGCGTTTTAGGCCGAATTTTTTCGGTTGCCGAATTTTCGGTGCACCTCTAGTTGAAACACTTGTTTAGGCTACTTACTATCTGGGATCTGGGCCATCAGAAGATTCTTTGTTCTTTTCAGGTGCGCAGTCAAATCACCACAACAGGGTTTTATAATTATCAGATTTTAGTGACAAATTATTATTTATACATACTGTATACAAGGCTCAAATCTGTCAACATTTAGAAAATGTAAAATAAAAACATTCATCAAAATAACTCAATATCAGAACCTTAAATCAACCTCAAACTCTTTATTAATTCCTATGTGTTCTTATTTAACTCTATTATAACCTATTTGCTTCTTATTTATCTCTATTTTATAATCTATGTGCCTCTTATTTATCTCTATTTTATAATCTATTTGCTTCCTACTTATCTCTATTTTATAATCTTTACAATAGTTAATTGTAGTTATCTTTTAATTTAAATTATGTATAGCATTTAATAAATAGTTAATAATAAATACATAAATAAATAATTTAATTAGCTATATTATATTCTTATTTTATTTATCTAATAAATACGTATTATCTCATTTAAATTATCACGCAAATCTTAACCTTACTTCTTAACCTAAATTCACATAACCTAACACAATTATACAGGCTATACATTTACAGTAACTAGCATTAAGCATAAATAAATAATTACAGTGCATGAAATGCCCTGTATTGTTATTCCTAGGCTTCTTCTTCTTCTTCTTCTTCTTCTTGTTACCTTTTTCTGCGATTAATTCAGCCCGAACCGCTTAACGTAGAAACTTCATTCAAACGTTGTCGCGTAGGTCTTGTAAAGGACACTTATGCTATGTATTTTTCACTTTTCTAAACTTTATACTTTTTAAGATATTAAATAAAAACGAATCAAAAATGTCCCATTGACTGACATTGGGCCATTATGACATCATAATAGGGTCTTTAAACTGGCTTGCACCTGTGCTTCACTGACACCTGCGCCAAATCCAAGGAACCTCTTCTCTGTCCCTCTCAATTTAACTGTAACTAGGAACATTAAGACACCTTCCATTCTCTACTTTTTTTTCTCTCCATCTCTCCATCTTTCTCTCTATCCCTCTCAGTCTACTTTCTCTCACACTCAATCTCTCTTCTTCACTCCATTTTTATCTCTTTTTCAATATTTTCACTCTCTTTTTCTCTTTATCCAGAGCCACTCTTGTTCACTCTTCTTTCCTTCTTCCACTCTTCTTTCCTTTCTTCTTCCACTCTTCTTTCATTCTTTCACTTTTCTTTCCTTTCTTCACTCTCCTTTCTTCTTTCCTTCTTTCACTCTTCTTTCCTTTCTTCTTTCCTTCTTTCACGCTTCTTTCTTTTCTTCTTTCCTTCTTCAACTATTCTTTCCTTCTTTCACTCTTCTTTCCTTTCTTCACTCTTCTTTCTTTTCTTCTTTCCTTCTTCCACTCTTCTTTCTTTTCTTCTTCCTTTCTTAACTTTTGCATTTCATGCACTGGTATTTCCTTCAGGAAATGCATTTTCTAGTTTCATTTACAATTAATACATTCAAATATCCAATCAATATGTTCAATGTGCAAAATATCAGAGTTCATTGGGTTTCTTCTTGAATTAAAAAAACATGTAAAGTCTTACAGGTTCCGTTGGTCTTCAGCTACGAAGCTAACAAACTGTCACTTGTGTCTAGTTCGGTGGGAAGCTCGCCATCCAGTTGTCGTTCCAGTTCGGGTATTTAGTCAGTCAGTTAGTCAGTCAAAATCCAGTGATGATTACTCCAAAAGGACAATCCTCGTCTCGATCAAGGTACGGTATTCAAACCAAAAATACTTGAAGAAACATCCAGCAGATCCTGATCTCCTTTGCTGTAGCTAGCTGGCTAGGCTACACGTTAGCGATCCGTTAGCACAACATCAATCATAAATTAAAACTTAAACTGTACACTTTCAATAAACTTGTATAAAATAATTAAACGCCAAAATATCATTGAACTGATTCTTCTCAATACTTATGTCATCAAAACGGTAACTTCTTGTAAGTTTTAAAAGTTGTGACCGTAGCCTCTGAAACCTTATTTCTCTCTTTTGTTCTCAACGTCTTTTTTTCTTCTTTCAAATTAAAAGTTGAGCGAGCTATTAGGCACGCGCTACGTCCTGTAGAGGGGGCTCCAACATTACATTTCATTTAATTAATTACAATTCATTCAATTCATTCATTAAAACAATATACTAAATTCCTAAAGTACTTATAAATATATACTAATCAGTCCAATACAAAATGCTTATTATTAGACTATTGTTTACTATTTATTCATATTTACAGAATCTCAAATATTATAGTTAACCTTGGTTACATATTCATACTGCTTATTGGTGTCGGCCATATGCAACCTCTCGTTATTTCTGTGATTACACCTTGAGCCCACTATCCACATGCTGCTGCATTGCATTGAATGATCCACCATGCGAAAAAATGCAAAGGGGGCACATAGTTAGAGCAACTCATGCAATGGTTTGTCAGGAGTCAACCAGTAACTAATGTGTTTATCTGCACCCTTCTAGCCTACCCATATTTGCACTTATGCTCCCAGTTTGGTCTAAAAAAAATATTTAAAAAAATAAATGTAGGTCTAAGGATGATCTTGTGTGTGAAATCGTGTGTGTGATTTCCAGACAGTTGTCTAGAAGTCATTCAACAGGTCACACAAAGAAACACACTTACGAGCATTTTAAATTTCAGTGTCCTCTCCCCCTCCTTTATTTTCATTTCCTGTCCCTCAGCTGGAGGTGGGAGGCCAGGCGGCTGATGGGAGATGACATTTCGAAGCTGATTCTGGATCGCAGTGACTCACATCTGACTCAACGCTCTACGCTTACAAATTTAGAAGGCAAGCATCATTCACCGAGCCCAAACCTGCTTTTCTCGTATCACTTAGTCCGACGGGAACTGGCCACCAAGATAGATATTGTCTTTGGCCTATAAGAAGTGATAACCTTTAAACCTAAGGTGCTGAACTCAACACGCTTCTTCCATGAATATGATGTGTATGTACAGTATGTGTGAAATGCAGCAATGTGTTTGGCATATTTAAAACACTGGAGCCAGCAAAACAGAAATGGGTAGTGCCCTGTGCCGTCGTCTTATCCTGGTCATCAGTTAGCATTTGCCAGCTGTTAAACGCTTCTGTAAGGTTGGCCCAGGCCACCCTTGCCTATATCTTAGGTAACTTAGCTTAACAGCTATCAGATGAAATAGACGTTTGAGGGCTTAAGAATGAGAAATATGTTGAGATAGTGTTGAGTAAGTCTGGACGTAGCTTGTGCACTGACTTCAAGGCCAATATGTGTTGCATTACATTTTGTGCTTATATATATTATATCATTTAGTTAGGTCAAAAAACAATTAAGTGTAGGCTACAGTAGCCTACCTCTTTAATGCGAAAATCCAACATTTAAAGCTATGCAAGTTAGAAAGACAATAGGCCTGTAAGTGTTTTATTCCCTGCTACCCAAGGATTGGTGACCTGCAATTAATGGATTCCAAAAAACTTGTGAAAAAGTAGGCCAGGTCTAAATTCTTGCCATCTGTGAGTTTGAAAAGAGAACACACACTTTTTAGTTTACATGTAGTTGATTAGAATGGTCTCAAGCAAACAAAGAACACTAAAAACCTTATAATAACCACAAATTCTCAGACTTGGCAGGATAGGCGGTCACCTGCCACTTTTTTGTGGCTTTGGGTCCTTTCAGATTCAGAAATCACATGGATCTCAATTTACATTCCTTCCACATCATTCACAGAAGCTTTGCAAACTGTGAACCAAATCAAAAAGAAAGAGCTAAAAAAAATGTCTCTCTTTGGGTTACAAGGTTTATCCAAGATGTTTAGTGCCAACCTATTCCAAACATTTATTTTTCCCATGACCCATGACCTTCAGCACAGCTATGTGCAGTTTAGTGCGGAGGGATTTTGTATGGACAAATATGTCTTGTCTACAATGTACACTTGTTACAACTTGCAGCTGATGTCAACAACCTTTGGGCTCCTGACGCCTCCAGTGCCTTCCAGTTTGAAAACAAGCTGCAGCCAATCAAGAGAACGGTGCGATCAGGGAAAAATCTACTGATGCAAGTTGCCAACCTGCCTGGAGGAAACCACTAAAGTAAAATACGAAATGAGATGCAGAGGTCAGCAATCAAGGGATTGAACAAAGACTTCATGCTCAGTGGTGAGGAATGTTGTGAGGTTGTGTCTGTGGAAATGCTCTACTCTACTGTCCTGAGTAGAGTTTACGCCAACCTTCAGCCACAGATGATGACACCCTGTGACTCTAGTGTTTTTGGAACTTTCCATGCCAACATCAGAACTTCAGAAATGTGGCTTGTTGATGAGAGCACCCTTAAAAGGAGGCTGTTAATGGTTATGGTTCATGCAAGCTCCTGGATCTAGGGTTGCAGTTACCATCCTTCACACCTTGTGACTTTTCACAGCTTGACTCACCTGCCTTTCAGCATTCAGACTATTTCCATCATTATCATTGCTTTTATCGTTGCAAGTTCACTTGCAAAGTAACAGCAGCAATACATCGATATTTATTTATTTACTATGAATCTTTCTGTAAAAATATTTGTAATCACTAGAGACAACGCTGTTGAAGAAAGCCACCAGATAAGAGAAGATACATTTCCAGCAAGTTATTGCAGAATAATCCTCTCCCCACTCCCACATGGACCCTTTAGACACACTTAACAGAGTTTGTTTCAATTTAGTTGAATAATTGTTTGTAGACATGCATTTTTGCACCACGACATTGTAATTACACCTTTAATACAAAGGTCGTTAAGCTGTAAGAAGCTTTTTGAGGCGATGGTGCTCTCTAGGCAATGAGGCAATATTTTGAGGAAGATGCTAAGGAAAACTTACTCTTGGGGCAATATAGCTTCAAGGGGAGAATGGGAATAGGAATCGATAAATGAAGAAAAATTAACTATTTGTCAAGAACTTTTGACATAAATATATCAGTGTCTGTGCTTGTAGGTTTACGTTATTATGTAATCAGAGGCTCCACTGGTGTCATTCCAGGTCAAATCACATGCCACCATCTCTGTTCTGAAATGGTTCTTGTGGGGCATTAAACTCATTTTGCAAAAACATAATTTAAGGATTAACAAATGACACTACTTCCAAACTGGACAATTTCATCTTAAAAGATGTATATATAGAAACACAGGAGAATCTATATAACCTTCACCATTAACAATCTTAGAGTTGCTGTCAAAATTAACTACTACTACAACTCAGTATACAGGTATCTTACAGGTGCATGCCACTAGGTATACCCACAGACGTACGTGGAGGTGTTTATTGCGTTCATGCTGAAGCATGCCCCACACCGTCACCTTCTCAACCACACATACAGATGGGTGACAACCAGTGCTAATACAGGTGTTAGGCTGGAAGCTCAGGGTGGTTTACGACACCTTGTTGGTGTTTCTTTTCTCACTCATGTGTATACACCTACCTTAACAGGGTGTAATAATAAAATATAAGGATGACTTTTGTTGGACTACATTTTTTTCCAGCTTCTTTCTAGTTAACTAGTGTTTGCTGATTGACTTACTAACTAATGTAACTGCATTTACTCAAGTAGACTACTGTACTATTTTCATTCTATTCAACTTTATGCGACTCCACTACATCTTCTTCCTTGATTCTATAATTCTTAACAAAACCTTTTAGATTGATTCAGATTCTAAGGTGCCATCTTTTCCATTTGTGTAAATGAAGGGTACTGAAGGGTTATTATATACTACAAATTCCATTAATTCATTTTTTATGTCAAAATGTCAAGACTGATTAATGCTAACAGAAGTATATATGATGTGTTAGCCTAATGTTAGGTCCCTTACATATCCAGCTAGTTGCCTATAACATTAGCTTTCATTAGGTTAACAGTCCATTACAGGAAAATAAAGAGAAAGGCAAGCATAGGCCTTTATTTCGTAGGAAACTTAAAATCTGAACAAATTAAAGTTAGGGTTCCCAGAACATGCCCAAAAGGGTAGTATTTCTTCTGACGATCATGTAGAACTTTGCCTTCATGATCGCAAAATTATCTTATCACCGATAGCACTTGGGTATTGTGCTGTAAAGGCAGATGTTAACAAATTGTGTTGAACAATTGCCTAGAGATGTTTTACAGTGCCCAGAGCCTGAACTCCCCTGGAGCAGGTACAAAGGCGACAGAAGCTAGAAAAACTCTGTCTTAACAGAAAGAAACTTTCAGCAAAACCTGAGCTCCTAGGGGGAGAGGTTGAGTGGGGAGAGTAATGCATGGTAGTGTGGTTGGGATGGGTAGGTGTAGGCAGAGGGTTTCTGCAAGTAGATTAGTTGGAGAGACTACAGCAGCATCACACAGTGGAGATAGTCTACACTCGGAGGGGAAGAAAAGAGACAAAGTGAGTGGGCAGAGCTCGACTGCCTAATATGTGTATAAGTACTTAATGGTTATGGTGATGAGGAACAATGTTTTCCCAGCCATCAGCATTAGCAGGGAATGGTCACGCAGAGAGAGAACATTTAGTGCATCAACATCAATTTGATAAACAGATAAAGAGAGTGAACAATTAAGCGTAGGTAATATGGCAACTTAATCAGTATTGGTTCCTTAGCATAATGTGATATAGAAGGAGAGGAAGAGGAAGAGGCTGCCCGGCATGGTGGCAATTTTGTTTATGTTTAGTTTGTTTGAGTTATGTTGAATTATGGCTGGCTGACATGGTACATGAGAATTTTAGTTATACAAGGATAGCAAGGGTGGCAGAATACAACAACAGTGTTCAACTGGTTGGCAACAGCCGCAACATGTTCCACATGCTGTACCCGTGATCCCTAAAGGCTCTCCTACACAGCACCGCATGCGCTATGTGTAGCCCACTGCTGCTGAACACAACAACATGGCTGACAAGAAGTTTGAAGTGTATAGTGACAGGTGCCGGGTTTCAATGCATTATTCATGACTATAGGATGCACTAAAGGGGAATGTCTTTAGTCTCGATTTAAAGATGGAAAGGGTGTCCGTTTCTCGTATGGATACTTGATAGCAGAAGGCTCGGTGTCCTATTGTGGTTTTTTATATTCTTGGAATTACAAGTATACCTGCACTCTGGGGACGAAGTGGTCTTGGTGAGCAGTAGAGGACAACTTATTCCTTGAGGTAATTTGGAGCTTTATATGTTTGCAGAAAAAGTGCCAGTGACAAATACAGGTCAGATATGTTCATATTTTTAGGTTCTAGTAAGTGAGGCGATCTTTTCTGCATCTTAAGGCTTAAGGGGATAGGGCTTTTCTGATTTTGCCAATATTGCATAGATGGAAAAATTATGTCGCTAAGATCTATTTTATGAGTGAGTCAAGTACACAGAGATTTTTGATGCAAGTGTTAATGAGATTCCATCGAGTGTGTGTAGATGGCTTGATAATGTCTAATAATGATAATTGTTGAGGGCCTGCAAGCATAACATCAGTTTTATCTGCAAGCTCCTATCTAAGGTAGTTGTACAATTTTGTCAGGTTTGATGGATAGGTAAAGATGGGTGTCTTCAGCAAGTGAATGCCATGCTTCCTAACAGCACCTAAGGGTCGCATGTACAAGGAGAAGAGCAGGAGTCCAAGCACAGAGCCCATGACTTGCTTTGGTGTGATTGGGTGGCTCATTGTGGACATGAACAAACTGAAGATGCTCAGAAAGGTAAGACCTAAACAAGAATAGGTACCAGCCTTTGATACTAAGATGATGTTCGATTCTGTAGCAAAATATGATGATCTATATCAAAAGCAGCACTAAGGTCTATAAAACAGTATTTAAATAGGTTAGGGTAAGGGTTAGAGTAGACTAAGGCCGTTTCAGAGCTGTGATGGGCTCTGAGGCCAGATTGGAGGTCTTCTTGGATATTGTTTTAATGTAGAAAGAAGGTGAGTTGCTTTGCTATTACCTTTTTAGAGTATTTTTGATAAGAAAGGAAGGTCGGGTATAGGCCTACATTTAGACAGGTTATCAGGATCAAGGTTTTTTTTTTAAGAGATGGTTTGATCACTGCTAATTTTAATGATTGTGGAACGTCTCCTGAAATTGGTGAATTGTTTATTAATTTAAGTATTGTCTCATTTAACAAGGGCAGTGCATGTTTAAGCAGTTTTGTAGGGCACGTTGATAATTTAGATGAGGAGATCAGGGAATTGAGATTTAGGAGGTCAATAGGTGAGAAGGATTCTAGGTTTACAGTTATATTTTGGTAATTATAGGGCATTCTCTAACCCCAGGAAAAGTAATTTTAGCTGGTGTGCTGTTCTGAAAATTGCCTGGTTTCTAACACACATGCTGTTTCACAGTTTATGTTCACTAAATGCTTCATTTTGAGGAAGATTACTTTTTGTCCTGATGAATACCATCAGAGTTTATAACACAATATGATGTCCCAGGCTGAAACCCATGGGTGACTTGAAGTAAGAGTGAATTAATACATATGATGTGCTGGTGTTAAAGGCACCCAGTGCAACTTTATATAAACATTCAATGAAAAATAAACATTCAATTTCTAGTCTTTTTTACACATAGTAAGTTTCAATAACTCCATACCATTACATATCGACATTCAAGCAGCAAAGATGAGACGTCGTTGTGTGGTGAGAACTGATAGAAAATAACAACAATCGCCGGTGGGGAGAGGCCATTTTACCATTGACTGGAATCCTGCTTTATTTATTGTAGGTCACAAAAAATAAAGAAAATGGCGGCGATTGTTGTTGTTATCGATTTTCTATAAGTTCTCACCATACAACGACGTCTCATCTTTGCTCCTTGAATGTCGATATGTAATGGTAATGGAGTTATGGAAACTTACTACATGTAAAAAAGACTAGAAATTGAATGTTTATTTTTAAGCCTCGAAAGGTGCACTGGGTGCCTTTAAAATGTACCATGCTAAAGGAGATATGAAAGGAATTACTAAGACACCTTTCCTATGCATTTAGAGAATTCAACCAGCTCATATCATGGCTGCCACTTAGTTACTTCCGGTTCACTTTACTAGGAACCTTCCTAAGCGAAAAGACTATCTGAACGGGGAATAACCTTTGTGAGCAAGAGCAGAGCACATAAAGCATGCAAGCAAGGGCTATTTGAGAGAGAGGGAGGGTTTTGGGGAAAACATTTCAAAATCTGAACATGAAATCAATACATAATGCTATCAAATTCAAAGACCATGATCTCAATTAAAGATAGGAAAAAAAATCTGCAGCCTGCATGGGAGCGACGGCATAACTACTATCTCCCCACTGTGCTGCGGTTGCTGGAGACCAAGCCATTCAGCCAATCACATTTCTTATATTTACCCCTACCACTTGTTTTTGAGTGCGTAGTTTTTTAAATATCCCCTATGAATTAGGACAGGCCAGTGTACTGTAGTCCAGACCTACAAACAACTATGCACATACACATACATACACATACACACTCTTTCACCCAGGGGTTACTGGAGATCTCTGGATGTAACATTACCATCTAGGACAGGGAGGGGAACGACCGCACCATGAACACCTTAAATGTATCTGAACTTGACCTTTTATAATTGCTATAATTGTTATTTCAGTAGTCAACATTAACATAGACTACAGGCTACATAAACTCTTAGCATGTCAGTGGGTCGCCTTCCCTCGCTAACTCCTTATAATGCAGTGTGAAAATATAACACACACACACACACACACAATTGGCCGCCTAATGCCAAAGTGACCAGGGAGAAAGTTATTAATGTCCACAAAACTCCCACCCAACATTTGTGTGAGCGATAGCAGTGCGCTGGTCACACATGCAGGGGACAGTGGTCTGTGAGAAGCACAATGTCCTTTCAGCAGTCTTACTCATGTATGCGGTGTCAATGATGATTCACCAAGGCTGTCTTTTACATTTAACCCAACGCAGAGGACTGTGGTCACTTGTCTGCATGAACATCACAGAGAGGAAGAGAGAAAATAAATGGGAATTTAGGTTTCTGTGTGTACCTACCTATCTATCTATCTATCTATCTGTGTGTCTATCTATCTATCTACCTATCAACCTTCCTATCTATCTATCTATCTACCTATCTATCTATCTGTGTGTCTATCTATCTATCTACCTAACAACCTTCCTATCTATCTATTTATATATATATCTATCTATCTATCTCTTCATGCCTATGTGGCACATAAGGCTGACACCAGGGTTTTCCATTTTTCTCTGTCTGTGGCAATTTTCTCCAGCTCTCCCCAGGTCTTACCAATCTATCTATCTATCCAGCTATCTATCTATCTGTCTGTCTGTCTGTGTGTATGTATATCTATCTATCTATCTACCTATATATCTATCTATCTATATATATATCTCTCTCAGGGTTTCCATTTTTCTCCATCTCTATCTCTCCCCAGGTCTTACCAATCTCTTCTGCCTCGCTTCTTTCATGACGACGTGCCCCATCTATCGTCACCTTATTTGGATCGTTTGACATTCCAGCTGGCCTGAATATCTTGCATATATAGTAGTTGGTGACTGTCTCTCCTTGTCATTCTCCATCATTCTGTTCCGTATAGTGACACAGACATGACATTCTCTTGAAGTTGTTCAGTTTTGTCTTTTCTTTGATGTTCTTTTCTTTGATCTCCATACTTTTTGGAGTTTGGTGAATGTGGCTTCTGCTTTTTGTAACAACCCCCCCCCCCCCCCCCCCCCCCCCCCCCCCACGAGCTTAGGACGTTTCCGATTGATTCTGCCCGCCTCATAGAAATAGAACATTTTGATTGGTAGATGTGTCTGACTCTCCCAAAACTTGAATGGATAAAATCCGCTTACTCTGTGTTCCCACACGTTGACAAAAGAAAGCAGTGAATAACACATGTAGCTACTGATGGACCAATTTTGTGTGTGTTTTTGATGCTCAAAAGCAGGTAGGGCAGAGCCTGGTCCACGCATTTGCTGATCTATTATTTGCATGGTTTTGGTCCTCTTTCTGCAGATGTTCAGGCCTAACTGTCAGGCCCACGTTGATCTTTGGATTTTATTTGCAGTTGTTCTTTTGTGCTGAACAGAAGTACTATGTCATCTGTAAAGACTGGTTCTTCTAACATCAATGTTAGTGTTCACCTTATTCCTCTCCTTGTGACCAACAGTCTTGTGCATAGCCAAGTCTTTTGCCACCAAAAAGAGCATCAGCAAAATGATGCAGGCTTGTCAAACCGAACTTGTGATGGTAAACCAGTCTGTCTGCTTGTTATTGGGATATATTGCACATGAGAAATTGTTGTAGAATGAGGTTTATATATTTTCTTGGGTATCCATAACTTTAAAGTATTTTCTAGTGGCTTTCTCTGTGGATGCTCTCAAAATCTATGAAATTCATGTGCACCTTGCTGTTCCACTCAATGTTCAATGATGTAGGCTACCTTAATGTGAAGATGTGATTGATGTAGCCCATTCCTGGTCTAAAGCCAGTCTGCTTTTTTGGAATGTAAGGCTCGCTTTGCTCAATGTGTATAATTTTTCTGAAGATCTTGCTTGGTATCTATATTGCTAGGTCATGCCTTTCCAGTTGGACCAGTTTTGTCTCCCTTTTTTTTGGCAGTCTGCGTGCTGTTTTTTGAACAGTGTATGGAGCCAGTCTGTTGCAAACTTAGTGTCCACCTTGATACTTCACTGGTGATGTTTTCCTGCCCTAATTCTTGTTGCACTTCAGATTCTGTAGTGTTTTTCTGATCTCTTCTTTTGTTGGGGGAGACGATCTCTAGGTCGCTGGTCTGTTAGTGCCAGCTCTGCAGACTCCGGTCTGTTCAAGACCTTCTTGAAGTGTTCTGCCCATCATTGGAGTTCATTTGTCTTCTATGGTGTTTTTCTCTTCTTTCTTGTCCTTCACCACCCTGCTTCCTGGGTTAAAGTTTGTAGCAAGTTGTCCGGTGATTCGGTAATCATCTTTCTGCAGCTCGTTCTTCTTCGATAGCTAGGTTTTCATATATTTTTGTCTTCTTCGCCTGTTTGTTGACCTCAGAGTATTCCAGTGAATATTTTCCTTTTAGTGTTTCAGAACTTGCATTCATCTTCACTTCCTTCAGCGTCTTTCTTCTTTCTACCTGTGTCCATGATTGTCCAGAGATCAAGATCTTGTCTTTTGTTTTCTTTGTGCCTAGTTTGTTTTGTTTGTATTGTTATGTCCGACATTGATTGGTGAAAACATCATTCTGTTCCACAATATTTTGATTAAGGTGCTACTAACTATGCTGTAAATTAACTAGCACTGGTGCAAATGAAAAAGAGAGCCCACGGTTACAGGAAGTGTGGAAATTGTATTAACAGCGTTATGCAGTTACCAAATGCCTGTTACCTTCTGCACGCCCAAACACTATTTGAGGAAATACTGTAGACAAATCTCAACATCTCCATTCATATAGGAGGACACACCCTCTACTGCAGGTGCCCAGGCTGCTGGTCTTATCTCTCAGTGTGAGTCCATTGATCGCTTCATGCCGTGTTCACTTAAATGGGACAGAAGACAAGAGCAGTCAGCCACGCTTAGCAATTGCTGATGTGACGTCTTACAGGAAGCTACATGAACATAGATGCACAAACACACACAAAGACACTCCTATACATACTGATGAATGTGCACACAGAGATACACACAAACATTTATTGTGAAAACAACCATACTCATGAATACACACACTTATATCAACACCAGTGTAGACAAACAGCTCACACACACATAAACAAACATAGAGGCAAGCACTAAAAAAGCCAGGTGCGGCCATAGGCATAAACTCAGGCACTTCCCAGGTGGCGTAAACATTTACAGGAAGGGCCACCTAATCGGCCCTTTCAGCCTTTCTTTTTTGATTGTGATATAGGAACTACTGGTCTAATTGACTCGTTCACGACCGCAGTTTTTAGCACAACTCATGTTTTTTTCTATTGGCAGCACCAACATTAGACCACTGAACCAGACATTTTCTAGACGTTAGAATTACCCCAAGGTTGAGTAGACAACTTAATTTTGCCATGAAGTTGCTAATACTCAATCAAATGGCTTCATGGCAGCTGTATTGATTTAATAAACAAATATGCCAGGACCACTATGATTAATTAAAGTGTTCATGTGACGGTTACCTCAACAGGGTAACTTTAAACTAAAGGATGAAAGTTCCTGTAAAGGTTCTTGCCACCTGCAAGTGCCCCAAGTTCCTACAGTGGTAAAGCAGCTTATTTCTCCTCCGAAAACAGCCCTGAAACGGTATGTTTGCATGTGTACTATGAGTATTAGACTGTGACTGCAACATACACAGCCCACCCGGCAGCTCAAGTTCAGTGAAAGTGCATAGACTATTCATCTGGCTAGGTCACTAAAGCAGCTAAATTCAGCTCATAATTGAACAGCAGAGGAGCCTGTAACAGTTTAAAGGTTGTACACTACACAGTGACTGGAATTCCCTCCTGAATAGGAAATGGGCTCTAGCCTCTCGAAAAGAGTAGGCTACAAAAGAAATATATTGTAACGTGCAGTGTTTCGAAAGACGATTCTAAAAGTTGTCAAGAATGTTTTTTCTGTTTACAGATGATTTTTGTTTTATGTTACTATGCAGGGAAAAGTGTGTGAGAGCGGATGTGCGCGTGTGTGTAGGCCATGGTAACAGAACATCAACCAACTCCCACAAAACTCATTGACGTCATACCTTCCTTTTGCCCAGCTAACTGATTGATAGGCTATATGTCCATTCAGATGGTAGCAAGAATAAAACGTCTTTTTCAAAATCCAAACAATTCAATGTTTGAGACGGAGCATAGCTCAAGGAGCAGTGGGCTGCACATCTTCCGATCCTCTCAAACGCAGCCAGCTGAAGATTCCTTTCCGTGCGCATTGCCGGCAGCCCATAAGCTATATCAAACGGTCGGGGGCGCTCCAACCTTTGGGCTGGCACTTATCCGTCATGAAGTGTCAAGTGAGCAATTTGGGGATCTGACAATGTCGAATCGATTACCGTAGAATAACAAGAACAAGAATAGTATAATTCGTGCCTACGCCAGCTGTGCCATTTGCGCTGTGGAGGACATGTAGGCCTATGTCTTATTGGGCTTTGGAGTTACTCATTGGTTGTAGGTTCTATTTTTAGATACACAGACAAGGTCACGTGACGGGGGGAGACGTCATTAATGTTGTTGTTGGTAGAGGAGCTGCAAATATGGAGGAAAGAGAGTTGTGACAGGAAAAATTATACATTTCATTAGGAAACTGAAACGGTTGAACCTTTCGAGTCAAAGAACGGCGTTTAAACGCGTAGACGGCGGAGGATCCTGCGGCAAGAAGAACAGTGATTATCAGGTAATCTTAACTGAATATCTATAAATCGTGAGATAGCCTACGCTACTATAGTTTTTTTTCTAACCATCTTTTCACTTGGTGGTCGCTGTCAGGCAGCAGTACACTACATTTTCGGGAAAAGCTGCAGTGGTTTGCCCGAGAACTACCGAAATCATTTGCATCCGCTGTTTCCCATTTTCTGTCGGCTATGTCCGCCCTTTTGCAATCACAACTGATTTTTTTCAGCATTATAAGTTTTCGAAGTCTTTGCTGCTTTCCAAGTACGAGGAACGTTAAATTGTCTGCCGTTGCAGTAGTTTTAAGGGGAGGAAGGCCTGTGCTATTATGCTCATTGAATGTATTTCAGATCTGGGTGTTCTCAAGAATTATGTCCTTTCTGTCGTTTTTTTCCTATTACTGTAGCCTACTCTCTAGCTTAGCCTACCTGGTGAAGCTCTGTTGCGAGACTGCAGTGACATTTTGGATGAGTCGTTCGCACCTCAGTCATGTAACATTAGGCTACCTTACCATTGCTAATGTAAAGGCGTTTGAAGATGAATGTACACTTTCACATTTTCAATTGGTGCAACTTTTAAGCTACTTTGTAACGCTCTGCCAAATGGACCGCGGCTCTGTCGAAATTTCACCTCAAGGTTAAAGTTTTGCAATCGGGTTGTTGAAATATTTGTGTTGATCAAAATGTTTCGCTAAAAACGCAACCTTTATCGGGTAGTAGTTTGTTCAATGTGTGCTATTTTAATGCAGAACTGCAGGCTCGCAATCTTGGGAAAAGGCGTTGCATTTCCTTGTGGGCTTTACGATGTCTTGAATGTGAGTCTTTGCAGACCCTTGTAAAAGTTTTAATTTTAAAAGGACAGCGAAAGACCTGCCCGATGTATGCCTTGGGTCGACATTTTGTCTCACTAACCTAATACTACTATTACTACTACTTATAAGAAAAGAACAAGAATACTACACATACATACACACAAACGTACATATGTAGGCTACATATCCCAGGCTTATATTAATATTACTACTAGGCTTCTCATAATAACTATAGTAATACATACATACTAATACATATTATCAGTGCATGTGCTCCCTGGGAAACAAACCCATAAGCCGTGAGCTGGGTGTTGGTCGCATTTTGCTCAACCAGTCGAACGACAGCAACACCCATTTCAGGAGTCAGCAATAGAAGCAACAATCATTTTAGTAGTCGTTAATAGTTTCAGAGTTGTTCTCAAGATATAGAAGTAATCAAGCTGAATATCAGTGTAGCTCTCTGGAAACCTCAGCCTCCTACTTGTCATAACCAGTGGGACAGAAGGTGGCCTGATACTCATAGTCGATAGTCATTGTTGCTTCATCATCAATGCTATGTGCAACTAATGTGTAATAATAATTATACACAATCATGTGAAAAGTGTTATATATATTTGTTTAAACTTTAAAAAAATGTAAAGCAGCAGTAATGAGTTTTGTTAAAACTTGCAAGCTAACCACCTTAAAGGCATGCAATAACCTTGCAAAACATATAAACGGCAAAGTTGGCACTGATAAAACCGATCTAGCTTGCTAGAATACTGTGTTTTGGAGATGTTAGCAGTGCTGTGAAAGCTTTTCTCATTTGTGTGGGGTGGTCAGTCCTAGACCAAGGAGCTAGCAGCGTAGATCGGTCCTTGGAAATGACAGGTGTGTTTTTCTATCCTTCAGATGATCACAGCAACAACATTAATTGTGAAAATGATATAAAGGCCTATGAAAAGGCTTATGAAAATATACTTTTAAAAAGTGGTAGATTGCTGTATACTGTTGCCTTTAAGTAATACAGTCTAAAAGCAGGCCAAATGGCAACTTCAATATCAGCTGTGCAAACAGTTTCAATAAAAGCAGTTGACATAATTATACAATTTTGTGTGAAAATGACATTTTATCAGAGAATATAGTGAAATCCATGGTTAAATCTAATGTGATGAAATGAAAACTGGAATTGCACGTTGGATGATGCGTTTCTAGGCTGGATGCTACATAATCTTAGAGTTTTGGACAGATTGCTTTTGTTGTATGTATGTGCTTTCTTTCACTTATGTCATACAAGGGTTTGCAGCCCTCAATCAGAAGGCCACAGGAACCTTACTGGGCTGAAGGATAGGGTTAGGGTGAGGATACATTGTAGAGTGAGGAAGATAGTGAATGAATGGGAGAGGGGAGAGAGGTCATGCATGCAGAGAATTTTGATGGCATGCTGTTCATGACATCAGTAAGGAAAGACTGGGACTAGATTATGTGGATGTGTCTGTCAAAGCGTGCAGCAGTCAGATTATCTGGATGTGTGTGTCATGATGCCCATCAATCAGCCTGGCCTCGTCAAATCAACCCACACACACATATGCACACACACACACACACACACACACACTGTACATATATATATATACACACAATCACCTCTCTCAGTAAACAGCACTCTGAGTACCAACCAGGATCTTGTCTTTGTTGAAAGTTTGCTCATTCATGCGGTTACCATGGATGCACTTGGCTTCTTTAGCGGTTGCCTCTAGGCCTATCTCTTTCTCACTAAACATATACGTTTTATCTCTCTTTCTCTTTTTCTTTATCTCTCGCTCTGTATCTCGGTGTCTCTCTCTCTATCTCTCACACATACACAAGAAACTGCATCAATTCTAAATACTTGGCAAAGCCACATATTTTATAAATAATAATACGTAGCACAATTGTATCAATACGCTTATATGTGTGTCTGTATGTGTTTCTGTGTACGTATGTATGTATATATGTGTGAGTGTGTGTCTGCACTAGTGTTCAGGTAGGTGTGTTTATTCATGAGCCTGTATTTTTCAGAAGTGTTTGACCATTTACACATTTCATGTGTATTACATGTGTATTTGTGAGAGCATTTATGAGTCTGTGTAGGAGTGCTATTTGTATGTGTTGCATATGCATGCAGATGTGGGTGTCTGTTAAGTCTGTCTGTTAAGGCAGTTAGTACAAACATACGTGCAGAGAGAGGCGTCACGTTAACCCTCAATATGCGCCACTGATTGCTCTGGTTTTAGAGGTCAAAGATCCGCACGCTCACACACTCACTCACAATCCTCCACACACTCTCAGACATACTGATGCACGTGTACACACCCCAGCAGATGACGCACACATCTAAACACCTACTTTGCATCCACACAACGTCCTACACACAGACACACACATACACATACCCTGGTCTTACTCTTTGTTAGGTTTTGGTCTGCCACCTCATTTTGCCATAAACTGGCTGCCGCTATTGCTGTTTTATCCTGGTCACCCATGACACCCCCTCTAGCTGGCCAAACCTCTGCAAATCTGCTGCCAGATGCCTCAACATCTGTGGCTCGTGGGGCCCTGACAATGCTTGGCCCCTTCCACAGTTGCCCTAGTGACAGATGTGGAGGCACTTAAGATCCTCAGAGCTGTAATCTTTGTCTAACAGAAGTGCAAGAGACCATCAGTGCCACAGACCAGTGTCAGTGCCACATTGCCTTTTCTTCTTCTTCTTCTTCTTTCTCTTCTACTTCATCATCCTCTTTCTTCTTCTTCTTCTTCTTCTTCTTCTTCTTCTTCTTCTTCATCATCCTCAGGCACAGACCACATACAGAATGGCTAGCATCAGAGTGCTTGGAAAACACACTTCTTTATCATGTTCTTCTTCTTGTCCTGCTCCTCCTGATGTGTTCCTGTTAAGGGGTGTCATATGGTCTATGGGCCATGACTAGTTTATTTTAGAATCCTTAATCACCACGATTGATCTGCATAGTGTTGTCTTACCATGTGGTTGTACTTTGAACACTTTCTAGGAAGTAAAACAGCCTGTAGTAAAAGTTTTTTATAGATAGCGCAGTGTAATGGATCTTTATCAGTATGTTGGAGGTGACTGACTCTTTCGCAAACAGAGTTGTCTTTCTCTTAACATGATCTTCCAGAAAAACAATGCTGATTTGGAAGAAAGATGCCTTGGTGAAGAAAACATGCTGTTACACATTTAGCAACCATTTCCTAGCCTTTGCCTCTCTTTTCCTTCCTGCGTAACTAGCAGAAAAAGTCAGAAATGGCTGAAAAATGTTATGGACTGAAGTTGAAGAGAGTGAAATTAAAAGTAATGGCCAGTTCCTGAATGGATTAGCCAGTAGCAGTGAAAGAAAAGTATTAGTTTACAGTCAGATTTCCCATTGGCTGATGCATTGAGTTACATTACCAATGTGAATTAAATATCAACAAAATATAAATGTCAGATTTATCTGACTGAGCCGTAAACAATCCCAGCCAACCAACATGGTGCTTCATTAGTACAGAAGGGAGGTGTGTAATTTGGTTAGCTGTTGCGAAACCAAAACGAACTACTACTATGGTAATAAACCATACAATAATCCTAAAGAAAAGATTATGGCAATCAGTTTCTTTTGGTTTCCATCTTGGTGTTGTTACCTCAATTCATTGCATAACACTAGCAAATTGTTATCCTTACCATTAAGCAATATGAAGTGTGACAGTGTGCAGAAAATCACAGAAACAAAGTGTACATTTCACAGGGATATAGGGCAACACTGTTTGTTTATCATGCCCTCAGAGTGATATTATCATCAAGTTCAGAAGCATTTTCATTTCTTCACAACAAAAACTACTTACTGCAACTTTAAGGAATTCAATTTGAAGTGTTATAGCTCTGTGGTGTTCCGTTGTGTGGTCTCTTCCATCGTCATGGAGATACCCCCCTCCCCTCCCCCCATAGCTGAAGACAGAAGGAATGCGAAAGAGTGGAAAAAGTGAGGAGTCTTGAGAGCGTTAGAAAACAGATGTTTGGCTAGCTTAACATCTGGCATGGCAAACTTACAACCTCTCACACATACCACCCTAATCCCGATCCCCCAAGAGGTCCACTAATGGCCATTTACAGCCATACACAGTAGCAACATAGACACATCCTGTGGCGAAGCTCTTCACATGATATCAGAATCAACAGAGATCTTCCAGCATCTGATACAGTTCCAGCATGCTTATACACTGGCATTTCATAGGCAGTTTTGTATGGAAGATAATAAGCAGCCTCAATTTAGTTGGTGGAAAAAAGTAAAAGGTGAGACAGGAAAATGTGTTACATTCCCCCTACTTCTTAGGTTTCTGTGCTTGACACATACCTAGAGTGTTAATTATCAAGGGCAGAAGATGTGTGAGTGTGTGTGAACGTGTTTGTGTGAGAGTGTGAGTATGTGTTGGCGGATGTTGTGACGTGTTAAACAGTGCTCAGAAATGCATTGATTTCAGCGTCCAAATACTGTGTGTGTGTGTGTGTGCATGCTGGTGGCTCGGGTTCCAGGAAGAACGGTAGGATGAGACGGTTGTTGACCCCTGTAATGATGTTGTGCCGAACATTCCACATGCCAAACGGGTGCAGCATCTGCTGAACATACCAAACGGCAATCTAGGAAAGGAGGACCTGCAAGAGGACAAGAAGAGAGACAGGCAGGCATACAGACAGACAGGTAGATGGAATAGACAGGCACAGAGCAAGACAAGCAGACTGGGAAACATTAAAAGGATAATCAGACAGACAGAAAATATAGGCACATAGACAGGCAGGCAGACACAGAAGCCTACACATCTTTGTCCTGTTCTTTCCAAACCTGGCGGCTGTTGCGTAACCACTGTGTGCAGGTGAATGTGGATGATGTATCTTCCCTGCAAAAGGACAGTCAAACCCAAAGTCTTTAGATCAACCAATGAGGCTCCTTGTCTCTTACAAAACAGGACAAAGAGGGACATGAGAGACACAGCCGTCACTTTGCTGGCACGGGTCGTGACAGACACTTTTTCTTGTCATTGTTCTCCTCTTCCTCTCCTTCCTCTTCCTCCCCCCCCCCTCTTTTTGGAGGGTGCAGGGCGTTCTCTCTCTCTCTTTTCCCTGTCCCATTACCCCTACTGCAGTGTGCAGAGGGCCCCCCTCATCCCCTCCCCACCCACAGTGGCTGTGACTTTGTAGAAGTGAAGAAGTCAGGCTTGGATTGCTGCCAGGCCTGCCTCTGGTTGCAACCTCCCTGGGTGAAATGACCAAGCTCTTTACCTCAAAAACGTCTGTGTGGGTGATGGGGGGGGGGGGGGGGGGGGGATGGGGTTGTCTTCTCATCCACCCACCACAGGGGGACATTCTCATCAATGCACTACAGGGGGATATGTACTCATACACCCACTATAGCAGCACCATCTACAAGGGGATATCTTCTCTTTCAACCCTGATGGGAATATAGCTTGCCATTCTTTTCAAAACCATGCAACCTGGGGAGGTATGTGGAAGGAACTTAATTGGATTTGCTATGCATGGCTGTTATATGTGGGTTTCCTAAGTGACAGGAATGGTCGTATGAAAGTGATGAGTCATCTTTCAGGACCCACGGGCTCAGAGAGTGGTAGCTTGTCTGTGGCAGTGCAATTCTTCATCGTTAAATAAGATTCTGTGACCTCATCCATGCAGTTCCCTCCCTCTGATTTCATAAGCGTTCTTTTTCTAGGGGGAATACAGGAGGCTTTATAAACTATATCTGACTGTGGGAGTATGGACTAAGAGAGAGGGATAGTTAGAGAGAGAGAGAGAGAGGGAAAGGGCTTACACAACAAAATGAGATACCCTAGTTGACAGTCTCCGCGACGCCTGGGGAAATGACGCAAAGGTGACGGGATGGCCATGTCTCCGTGGTGTCTCCAGGGCGACGCTTCCTGCATTACCTAGCAGCGCAGCATCACCCCTTTCTCTCCAGAGGACACTAGAACAGATGGGTGGCCGGTTGCCACATTGCAGCGCTCACTCTACACCCCCCTACCACCAACCTCTGTCATCGCCTGAATTGCTCCCTTGACATGGCGCTGTCACAACAGCATCACAAAGAGAAGGGGGATAAAATAAGGCAATCAGGAAGTGTGAGTTGCTATTTGAATCAAGCTGCGTGCACATCATCATGTCAATTCACCCACAGCACTGGGCCAGCAAGTGGAGTTGCTTTTACTACTTTTTAAGTACTTGGCTCCACACACACACACACACACACACACACACATCCCATTAGTCTTATATGACACACTTTCCAAGGGATGGACAGTGTCCAGCGATTCTTCAGTCTGTCTCCATAACCCGTAAAGTTTCTAGTAGGAACCTTCTTTCTTTCTTTTTATGAGCATCTCCACAAATGGATTTTCGAACCCTGAAGAATGTATTCACACCTTCAGCTGTGTAACCAACCATTGGGTTTATTCTATAGGCAAACCTTTGCCCCTAAGAGTGTAGCACGAGGAGTCAACAAGCTGAGAGGATGCAGGGGTTGGTCCGTTCCCGGGTCCGCTTGAGAAGTGCCTACGTAAAAACAGAGGCAACAGGAGTAAAATGTAGATGCTGGGGAACAGACTTGATCCAGTTTTGGCACAGATATGGCACTGATCTGGCACTGATCTGGGTAAGATCTGTTTTAGTGCTGCTGTTTGGCCTGGAGGACTTGCAAAGACACGGTTGTTGTCGTGAGGCAGAAATGAGGAGCCTCTAATGGAGTAAACTGGTTAGCGATTCTTTGTCCCTGCCTGTGTATGTATGTGTCTGTTTGTGTGTGGGCACAATTCCTACTATTTGCTAAATGAAAATAAACAGTGCTTGCTGTCTTTGCCCTCAGGGTTGTGTGAATGACGCAACTCTCATCTGCAGAAAAGAAATTAGCCTTAAAAAAATATGATAATGTGATTATCCAACGCTGGAAACAGGCAATATAGCCTGTAACTGTGAGAGTATTATTATTATAATATTATAGTATTATTATTTTGGGGTGTGTTGTGTGGGTGCATGTGAGAGAGAGAGAAAGGTGTGTGTGTGTGTGTGTGTGTGTGTGTGTGTGTGTGTGTGTGAGGCCATACAGATCTATTAATCAGTGTGTACAGATCCCAGTAGACGAGCAACATGGGCCAATAATCCTCTTGTAGCCCACAGAGCAAAAGAGAGCTTGAACAGGCAATGGAGGAAAGCTCTTGACTAAAGATACATTAATATTTGATAGGCAATGGTGACAAAAAGCTGATTTGGTCAATTCATTAGCACCGTACCTGTAGCAGTTGGACTGCTCAGCTTATGGCCTAGTAGCGCTGTTTTCTAAGTTGATGTTTGTTACTTTGTCTCATAGCAACAAGCCACTTATGGAGGAACTACTTTTTTTAGTGTTGAGACCATCGATGTGAAAACAAGTGGAGAAACAGGATTATTTTAGATCAGTGTATTTTGTATTTTTTTAGAAACTAGAAAAACTGCTCCAGGCTCATGCCAATGGAACAAGAATTACACGTACCTACCTCTCTTTCTTTCTGCTTTCTTTTGTTTCTTTCTCTCAATCTGATTCGTTCTCTTCCTCTCTCTGTCCCTCTCCTTTCTCACCCTTTGTCTCTTTCCCTCCCTCATCTCTCACTCTGTCCTTTTCTTCCTTTCTTTCTTTTTTTCTTTTTTTCTTTCTCACTCATTCATATTTTTGTCAACCTCAGCAGTCGTCTATTAAAGCCTTACAGCAGTGCAGGCCGAAGAATAATGAGCTTTTTAGACCCTGGCTTTCCAGGAATGTCAGCTGCAGGAGTGTGTGTGTGTGTGTGTATTCATGTAAGTGTGTGTATGTGATAGTCACTTGGGCATGGTGCTGAAGCCTTCAGTGGTGTCCTTTGTCCTGTGTTTGCAACACACACACATACACACACACACACACACACATACACACACACACACACACACACAGTACACACACCATCACGCACACAAACACACAAACAGAAACCCTCTCAAACACACTCAACCACCATGCGGGGTGACGCATTATATTATGGGTCAGTGCTCTCTGTTTAGAAAGCGTGAGACGTATCGGGTGGTATCTGATCACTCATCTGCTGATGTTAAGCTGTTCTAATGCACACAGATCTAAGATTGAGAGTCAGGATAAAAACATGGAGATGAGTTATATAATGCCTTCCAGTAACTGCAGTTCCATCATTTCACCAGTAGGTGAGGCCAGAAGACCCTCACCAGAACACAGCTGCCTCCCTTACATTTCTCTCCCGCTCTCTCCCTCTCTCTCTCTCGCTCTCTCTCTCTCTCTCTCTCTCTCTCACTCTCTCACTCTCTCACTCACACACACACCCCCACACCCCCACACACTCACACAACTTTTCCTCCTGGTGGTCTAGAAGTGAGGGTGATGGAGCTGTGATGGAGTGTTGGAGAAGTCTCCTGGGTAGTAGGGTGGGGTAGGGGATGGCTCTGCTGCCGCTGCTGCTGCTGCTGCGCTGCTGCCGCTGCTGCATATGGTGGTAATGCATCCGTCTTTGTGTCCTCTCTGTCCTGCCGCGAGGCATCATGGGTGTTATGTCTGCGCTGCAGTTTCTCCAGTGTCTCAACAGACTAGAGGCTGTGTGATTCATCCCATTCGCAGCTCTGAGAGTGCTGATTTTTGGAGAAGGGAAGGGGGGAGAACATGATGACAAAACGCACTTCCCCACACACACACACACACTGACACACGTATACACACACACGCAAATTCTCACTTTTGTGCACAGGCCCTCACACACACACACACACACACGCAAATTCTCACTTTTGTACGCACACACACACACACACACACACACACACACACATTCAATATGTACACCCACAGCACAGCACAGAAAAAGAAAGGCATTTTGCACCTTCCCCGATGTTTTGATAAGCAGCTCCCAGGCTCGGACCCAGCTCTCTTCTCACCCGTTAATGTTGCACTGAAGAAATCTTGGTGTCTGATCACACCCTGTGTCAGCCTTCATTTATTCTAATAGTATTTTTCGGCTTAATGGTTGTTATGACTATGCAGTTTGCTAAGTATACCATGCTGTGCGAAAGGCTGAAAGGAGAGGAAAGACAACGATAAGGGAAGAGATGAGAGTCAAGGGGAGGTGAAGGAAGGAGGTGAGAAGAGAGGAAAGGCCTTGAGGGGAGGAGAAGAGAAGAGAGGAAATGTTTGGGTTGAGGAGAAAAGAGTTGAGAAGAGAGAAGAGGAGAGAGTTTGGGAGTGAGTGTGAGAGCTAGTCTATCTTGTGAGTGTGGTGACTGATCATCTTCGTAAAATGCCTTTGTTTAGCCTGCCATGTGTGTCTTCTCTATTCATTATTAATGTTGGTAAATGCAAAAATTCTGCACTGCGCTGGGAGCTCAGAATAGACTGAAGTTAATTCTCCGTCATAGTCACTTCTGAAATGGTATGCTTAACCTTTTCTGAGTAAGAGCTGATGTTGTCTTCACTCCGCCCCTCTCCTTGTCCCCTCCTCTCCTTCCCTCTCCTCCTCTCCTTTCCTCTCCTCTCCTCCCCTCCTCTCCTTGTTCTCTCCTCGTCCTATCCTCTCCTCTCACCTCCCCTTCTTGTCCTTTCCTCTCCTCCTCTCCTTGTCTTCTCCTTGTTTCTATTTTGCTTACTTCAATTCTTTTCTAACTCTTTTACCCCCTTTTTCTCTCTCTTATTTCACTCCTCCTCCTCCTTTCTCCCCCCTATCTGTCTCTTCTCTCCTACCCACCTTCTCTTGTGTTGCTTCTCATTATTTCTTCTCATCCTCTCATCTCATTCCCCCTTTCTCTGATTCCCCAGTGTCACATCCCCATCGCTTCTGAGGCCTGAGGTCATGGCTGACACCGAGGACCCACTTTAGGGCCTCCAACCTTCTCACACACACACACACACACACACACACACACACACACACACACACACACACACCGTACACACACACATACACACACACACACACACACACACACACACTGAGGCCATAATTACCTTCTCTGGCCTGCTTCACTGCCTCTACACCAAGAGGAGAGTGAGGACAGCAGCCCAAGAGAACCGGCCATCCATGAATTCTCCCAACCACTCAGGTAAGGAAGCTTCCAGATCATACTGGCTCCCTCTAGCGCCCTATGTTATTCTATTACACAAAATGGCCTACATGCTGAGATTGAGACATATTTTCCTTGATTCGCATGTAATTGTGTTGATTTTGGCCTGAGTAAATGCATGCAAATTACACAGTTTTTAAACAGTAATTTTACTATTTTCCAACCTGGAAATGTTGGTCATTGTGGTGGTGGATGGCAGCCATTTGTGTCTGGGGCAGCCATTTTTCCCAAAGGGCGTTACATTAAACTGGTTCAGGCACGCATACTTAACACCACAACGGAACAGTGGGAGCATGCTGCTAGCATTGCTTGGGGAATGGAAAAATCTGAGATGTTTACATTTAAGTAAGGTGACTACTTGCTCCAAACATGGGAGGCTTGCCAACGACTTTGACTTTGAGATTACCCTCATTCATTGTTGCTGCTATACGCAGACATTTTTTGCTTGGCACTATCATAACCCGAATAGCAGCAGACTTTAGAGCAGAAGCATGCAGATCAGCTGCTGTCTGGCAGGTATACAGAAGAGAACAGACGGTTGTGTACGGTAAATGATGAGAGATGGCTTATGTCAGTAACTTCGTGTCGGTTTGTAAAGAGGCTCTTGAGCTGGGTCTTCTATTGAAAGTAAATGGAAAAGAACAACCTGTTGATTCTTAGTTTCCAAGTATCTCTTTCTCTCTGTCTTTCTTCCAGCTCTCTTCTCTTTTCCTCTGTCCTTGTTTCCCCTTCCCTTCAGTTGTTATTTCTTTCTCTCCTGCATGTTGTGCCCCCTTATTTTTTTTTCTTTCCCTCTTTGGCTCTCAATGTCTCCTCCACTTCCACTTTCAGGGGTTTATAATTAGAACGAATGACGACCATCCAGACCTTTATTGCCCCCTCCCCCATGACGTCTTTGAATGTCACTGGGTGCCGTGGCAACCCTGCGCGTGTGCACAGTCTTCATCAGAAGGGTCTGAAGGGCCGCTTCAATCACTGTGCAGTCCACTTCATAACAACATCATCTGAGTGTGTTTGAACGTGTGTGTGTGTGTGTGTGTGTGTGTGTGTGTGTGTGTGTGTGTGTGTGTGTGTGTGTGTGTGTGTGTGTGTGTGTGTGTGTGTGTGTGTGTGTGTGTGTGTGTGTGTGTGTGTGTGTCTGTGCATGTCTTCAAGGACTTGCTTTGGTTTTGTGTGTGTCTGTGCTGCGCTGATTATTTGTGGGTGGGTGTCCTCCATTGATGTACAAAGCAAAGAATTTATGTTTGCCCCCAAATAGCCTAAATGTTTTTTTGAGAGACAGAGGCTGTATGTATTTGTGTGAGAGAGTATGTGTGTGCTTTGTGTTTTGCAGAGAGGCAGAAGAAGGCTCTAATATAGCCACAAACACAGGCATGGGAAAGACCGGTTGCAGAATTAGAAATGTGGCTTGCACTGATGAAGACAGCTAGAGCAGTAACTACCAGAGAAGACCACTGTCCATTACTGACCACTGTATGTAGCTTAGATAGTGTATGTAGCCACCCATGTTATATGTTAGTCAAGATATACCTTTTCCTCTGTAGCCATTTTATCTGACCTGTTGCATGCTTTAGCTGAGTAAGTACCTCACCAGGTGGTGGACCAATAGAGGATTGTCTTCTGTTTGCTCATTGTAATCCATATAACGCACCAGCATCCCACGTGTCTTCAGCTGAAAAAGAGACAAATTCATCACAAGGATAATTTATGCATCTTCCATATTCTTGGGCTCAACCCTATTTATAATTGCAGTTCAATTCTAATTCCAACTCAAACAAGGGCTTAAATGCACAGGGAAACTAAACAGGAGAAACAGATCATAGGACAGCAACAGCAAGTGGCAGGTGAAATCAATACAGACATTGAACAGGATGATAAATGAGATAAGCAAAAACAGGTGAGCGATGGAGACAGACACACAAGGAACAGAAGCACAAGATACTGCAAAATAAAAGTCCCAGAACAACGTGCAGACTGTTACAGAGCCCAGGCTCTCAGGCAGCCCTCCAAAACAAAGCCAAAAGGATGGCCGCTCAAAAGGTTGGCCTCTTAGGCGGACGACCCAGAGGCAGGTCAGAGTTGCGGGACAGCTCTGGCGGGCGACAAATAGGCAGGACGGACAAATAAGGGCCATTCAAAAGGATGGACTGGAGACAGGACAGACAGACGGGGCTGGTGGCAAAAAATGAACCTCTCGAAGATGGCAGAGACCCTTAGGAGGACGGCCAGGAGGCCAGAGGATAAGGTGAACCCTCTTCAGGGGATGGGCTGAAGGCCTGTGATGAAGGCATAACTCTTTGGGGGACAGGCAGGAGGAAAGCCGAATACTAGAGTTCTGGGCGGCTTGATCAGGCTGAAGGTTGTCTGACTCAAGGGCTAGGCTAGACATGAGTGCTTATTTCAATTTTATCCACAAATATTTCTGTGTGATACCCTAGCACGGCATGCACATTCATTGTGCATTATTACTGCAAGTTCTAGCCAGTTATTGCAAGTTTCGGGCCACTAGATCGGAACTAAGCTGATTTAATTCCTGCTTCCTTACCAGCTATCCCTTGAGTTACTGGCTCTCACTGAGGCTTGGGTCAAACCAAAAAACACTGCTGTGCTCTCCGCTAACTATACACGCTCCCTTACCTCCTGTCTGTTCGGGCGAGGCAGTGGGACTAGCTTACTAGTTTGGAAATGGAAATCTACTCTGCAAACACGGTTTCCTCCAAACAAATATGCCATTGCCTTTGCCATGCTGATGGTGACTGTTCTGGTAAAAGTCTCTATGGTTGTTATTTACTATCCACCAGCACAAATGGGTGATTTTGAGGATGAGCTAGAACTGTTGTCTTCCATCCACAAACATGGCTGTCTGCTACTCACCCTAGGTGACATGAACATCCATTTAGACGATCCAAGCTCTAAATGGTTGAGCCTAAATCAGGTTTGCAGCCCTCCGACTCCGGCAAACAACTTGACCTCAACACTGTGCCACAGACTGTTTAACACTCAGGCCTCTGCATCTATGACCGCTGTTTCGTTTAATTTACTGTGTGCCTCCTGGAACAGCCCTCTGTTCCACCACCACTGATGTCCACTGATTCCATCTCAACCTATGCAACCTGTCTCCCACCCTCTATAGCAGTGTAGAAGCAATTAATAAATCAGTCAAGTTCTTTGGTTGTCTGGGAATTCCCCGCCCCTTCACTGCATTTCATTTGCTCAGTTGGTCGGGCGAACTACTCAACAGCGGTCCACTTCAGTCACGTAATTGGACACGCCTTTAACCAATCAGACCAACGATACTATACAACGATACAACGATCGGTAATAAAGCAAACACATATTTTTTCTGTATGAATTGTTCCAGGGCAAGTTTCTGTTCTGTTTTCAAAAAAAAACTTGCCTTATCGAAGTTTTGCGGTGCTTCGGCGGCCACCATGTCCAATGTTTAAAATCTCTCCGTGCCGTAGCTTTTGTTACGTAGCCGTGGTTAGTTCAAAACCGCCAATGGCACGCCAGGTAGCCAATAGTCAGTTTGTGATTGGCTCCAAGGATCCTTACAATGCTGAAATGAACTTCTATAGCAAGTTTGCCAGACCCACTTCTGAGGCAAAATCAAATTGGCCGGAAGAAGAGGGGCGGGACTTCCCAGACAAGTTCTTTGGCCCTTTTCCTTTCAAATGTAAGGCGCATCTGTAGAAATCTGATTGGAGTTGCATTTCAAAAAATCAATCTGGATACAATGTAGATATGCCCAAAATTAAGAGAAACCTGAGTGTCATGATTAATGACTAGCCACCCATCTCTGTCATGTTGTGTCTGTATCTCGCCAGTGCCGCCTTGCACTATACAACAAGGGCACTTCACTCCACTGTTCATCGACTTCCACTAGCTGCCCATGTCCATCCGGATCAAATTCAGGGGACTGCACCCATCCAATTGTAACTCAATCATACAGGCTTATTCTTGTTCTTTTCAGCCTCTGCGTTCCTCCAAGGAATGCCGTCAGGCATTGCCATCCCTACATACTATGCAATCTCTGTCCAAATTGTTCTCTTTCACAGTTCCCTGATGGTGAAACGAGCTACCAAATGCAATCAGAGCAAGGGGGTCCCTCTCGATCTTCGAGAACCTCCTGAAAACTCATGTCCCCCAAGAACACCTCCTCTCCTAACACCTCTAACACCCTGAAATGCCTAACTCACACTAACACTCATTTACCTGATCATCCTTGCACTTTGTGTTATTGAATAGAGTACTTGGTGCTTACTCCAAAGGTCTCCTACCAGCCTATGCTCAAAGGTAGAGGTGTTATCTAACAAGATCTTCTGACAAATCCCCAAGGTAGACCTCATCCCCTCCATCTCCTCCCTAGAGACTAGTGTGTTTGCTGGGTCCATCTTTGGGTCCATCTTTGGGTCAGACTCCAGGAGTAGAGTGTTGGACCAATGTGGAAAACATGTTGTAAGGTATACTTAGAGGAATCTTTACTTATAGCACATACAAGATACAGGCGAGTGCAACAGTGTGGTGCAACCACGATCGATGACAGACCTGGTCAAAAACAAGGGGTCAAGAACAGGTCATAAGACAAAAACGAGGGGCAGGTGTAATCAATGAGACAATGAACAGGATGATAAATTAAATAAGTAGAAACAGTTGAGGGCGGAGACATAGACACAAGGACCAGAAGCACATGACATTGCAAAATAAAAGTCCCAGAAGCGAGGCCCTGGGTTTAGACTAGACAAGGCTAGAGAGGTCTGTCTAGCCTGTGTGAGGGGTGTCGGGCCTGGCGGGTGTGAAAGGGAGGGGTCTTTTTCTGAGTCGAGACCCTGTGCTTCTAAGGACTGTTAAAAGAAAAAAACATACACACTAATGTTCCATGCAGCTGGAACAGTTTGTTATATTTTCTAAAAACATGAATGCTGTGCAACAGGCTTTAAGGATTGCTTAACTGGGCTTTATGTGTTCTGGGGAGTGTTTTAGGATTGGGAGCTTGTGAGGCTCTGAGTAAACGTCTGTTCACAGAACGAGAAGCAGGCAGCAGCAGGGCAGGGAAGCAGCAGTCTGGCATTTGCCAAACAGTGGCCATTACCTGTGCACCTTTATTGAAAACATAGGAATGGAATTGTAGCTATCCCTGGAACCGGCCCAGATCAGGCGGACGCTCATAGTTTTGTTTTTGTTGATCTGTTGTTTGTGTTGTTTTGGGGGGGTTGGCTGTTAATGCAGTTAAATGCCGATATATATGCTGTCGTCAATGCTTTTTGTGCAAATGTCACAATGTTTTTTACGCTCTAGAGTAATACCGCTGCAGAACAAGAGGAATGTTTTGCTTTTGTGGCTGCCAGCGGTTCTCAGTGATGTCTAATCAGGTGTTTTATGATGTTAGTTGTTTTTGTGTGAGAATCAGATATATGTTTGTGTGCTTATTTCTCTGTACACTAACATTTGTGTTGTCTGAGACATGATGGTCATCATATGTTTATGTTTTCTTGCCTGTGAAAAGATGGTTTGTCTGTGTGCGTGTTTGTGCGTGCGTGTGTGTTTGTGTGTGTGTGTGTGTGTGTGCAGGTGTGTGTGCGCGTGTGTGTGAGTGTGTGTGTGTGGGTGCATGCGTGTGTCTGTGCGCGTGTGTGTGCCTCTGACACCACGTAGGCATGATGTATTCTATGGTCATGCAAGCCAGACAAGCAGTCAGCAGACATGATTACACGTATTCCGTCTCTCGCTCCCTGCCTCCCTCTCTCTTTCTCTCATTCCCTTTCAGTCCCTCTTTTCCCCTCACTCAGTCTTTTCACTCTCTTTCTTTCTTTCTCCCCTTTACTCATATATCTCTGCTTTTTTGCATCTCTCTCTCTCTTTTTCTCTCTCTCTCTCTCTCTCTATTTCTCCCTATTGTCATTTTGCCTTTACATTTTTTCCTCCAGTTATCATGCATCTCTCATTTCAAGTGTCCTTCTAATCTATCCCTCTTATTTAAAAAGAACATTTTTGATCCAACGCGGTACTGTCAGGTAATGATGCCCTCCGCACTTGAGTGTGTTTACAATGCCACTGTGGTTTGGTACTGGTGCGTGTTGTGATGAATGTGGGTGAGAAGCTTTATGTTGCTTTGTGTGTGTGTGTGTGTGTGTGTGTGTGTGGGTGCGTGTGTGTGCATGTGTGTGTGTTCTTTCTTCTCTCAGTGGGCCTGGTCCCACTGTGCCTCTGTGTGAGAGGCTAGCACTATTAGCATGAGTCACGCTGTAATTAGGCTGAATCGCTACTTCTCAAGGAGTGCAGAAAAACAGGCAACCAGTAAACACAGATGAATCCACGGTGAGTGTGCAAGTGTATGTTTGTATGTGTGGTCACAACTTTATACATTTACTAACATTTGTCTACGTGTACGTGTCTATGAGGGTGTGCCTCTGTATTTGAGAGGGTGTGACGGTGTGCATGCATATGTGTGAATATATGTGAGAGGTAGCGAGAGAGAGAGACAGAGAGAGAGAGAGAGAGAGAGGTTGGTCGAGTGAGCATGTCTGTGTGTGAGAGGAGAGAGGATTTAGTTGTGCATGTTTGAGAGAGAGAGGGTGTGTGTCTGTGTTTGAGAGGGTGTGTGTGCTCTGCACTGCAGCTGGGAGTGAGCAGAGGATGAGTCATCGCTGTGTTCTATTTGAGGAGAGTGAATCTCTACACTTGCATGTGTGTGTGTGTGTGTGTGTCCACATTTGTGGTGCAAGTGCATCTGTCTATGCCTTAATGTGAGTCATCAAATGATGCATCTAAAAATGGGTGTTGTTGATCTGTAATCAAGTATGTGTGTGTGTGTGTGTGTGTGTGCATGTTTGTGTGTTTACGCTCATCAAGGGGCATCTTCACTTGACAGCTGTCCATCAATAGTGTTATCTGTTGATCATGTATACCTTTGAATGTTGATGAACTATTGATAGATGTGTGTTTGTGGGTTCTGTGTGTGCTGCGTGTCAAGAATACCAATGACAACTGTGCCAAAGCAAATGCCTCATCTCTCTCGTCTTTCTTCGGCTCTCAAAAGATTGATTAACCTACCTGCTATCTGTGGATCATCACAGTGTTGCTTTTCTCTGACTGCCTTCATGTCTTTGCATTTATGTTACACGCTGTTGTTTCTAACTATCATCTGAGATTGTACCTTTATTCCTGTTTCAATGTTAATCTAGTCTTTTGTTCTGTTTTAATGTCACTTTACTGTTCTGCGGATGAAAGCAGAAATGAAATGTGTTATGATGTAATTTATCTTTGAGATATCTTTCAAAGCCACAGTGCCTAGGGAATGCATCATACCTGTTGATCTAGTCCTATCTACAGAACCTAGCAGTGAAATTGTGTATTTGTCTGGACAAGAAGTGTGTGTGTGTGTGAGTGTGTGAGTGTGTGAGTGTGTGAGTGTGTGTGTGTGTGTGTGTGTGTGTGTGTGTGTGTGTGTGTGTGTGTGTGTGTGTGTGTGTGTGTCTGAGCTCGTGCTGGCTTGAGCTGAACCCTGAGCCTCTGTCAAACACGGTTTGCTGTCTGAAGTCCTTGACATTAAAGCGTATGAGTTCATCGATGGAGCGTGCTTTAAATAAATAAAAAAAGACAAAGGAAAAAAAGAAGACTGTCTTTAAAAAGCAAGTAGAGCTCAACCCCCACAACAACCACCCTGCCCACACCCACCCCCTTGCCCCTCCTGTTCGACTGTCTAAATATAAACCCCAATCTACGTCAGAGAGCCTGAAAGGTACATCCCTATTTATACCCAGGGTGACAGGGAAGCAGGGCCAACAGTCAGGCAGTCATGGATGGGGGGGGGGGGGGGGGATGAGGAGAGAGGGTGAGCAGGTAGTAAAGGAGGAGGTGAGTAGGTAGTAGAGGAGGAGGTGAGTGGCGGTGGATGTGATTGTAGGTGTGTTTGAGGCATGAGTGTTTACTAGGTGAAGCTGAGGATCCAGCTGCTCTGCAATCAGCAATACACACACAGCCACACACACCTGACACATTTTTACCCTCTAACCCCTTCTCTTCTCTTCTCTTCCCTTTCCTCGCTTCCTTCTCTTCTTCTGTTTTTCCTTCAGTCTTCTCTCAGTTCGAGTGAGACTGACTTTTGGATTCTTGACACTTTTCTCTTCAGTGTGTTTACAGTTGGTGTGCATGGTACCTCAGTTTTGAACAAAGCGTCAGTCAATAAAATGAAGTTGTCTCAACCAGGGATCACTGCTATGCCAGGCCCCCACCCACCTCCTTTCCCTCAGAGACCTTGCCCCATGTCCCATATCTTGTTGTGTTGTCAGGGGATTTTAAGGTGCTGCTTGGTTAAAGAGTCACTCGACCAATAGGAGATGACTTTGGTTGATTGACATGTGTCACGCACCAGTCATATAGCAGACGAACAACAGGTGGGATTCTGTCTGAATGGCACCCGTGGTGTGTGTGTGTTGGGGGTGTAGGGAGGGGTGAGGAGTACAGACATGGGGGTGGTGGGGATGGGGGGAGGGTGTAGTGCTGAAAGATCAAAGGAGCACTTAGTGACTGTGAATACCCAGACAGGAGCCAAGCCTCAGTGTGATGGTGAGCGGTCTCGTCTGTGCATTCCTCGGCTCGTGCCTCCTCAGTGACTCCCTGGCTCTTCTTTCGCCTCGAGCTAAGGACAGTGACCGTGAGGCGTCGATCCAGTTTGAGGTCAGCCACAAGGAAAGTGGTTGTGAACTTTGATTGTTACTTTTGTGGCCCAGTTAGTAGCTGATGCTGTCTGGGTCTGGCCCGACTCCGGTCATAGGTCAGGCACTACACGGGGGACGTAACAACCCTTCAGTTTAGTGTTTTATTCCAAGCGTGACGCCACCACATACTGTTGCTGGCTATGGTCTCTCAAGGCCATGCTTGTTTGTCCAGAGTTGTCCTGCAAACACTATATTTAGGTCGTTATAAACCCTCAACAATAACATATCCTTGAATTTGGACTCCAGGAACGTACCGTATGTTTTTCACTTGGACAAATTAAAGATATTGAACCTTTGCTAAGTGCAAAGTATTTTACACCTGATGACCATAAGTCAGATGTCATAAGGAACAAATAATGATAATTTTCTGCCTCAACTGCTCTTTACACTTTCTAATGGGAAAGGGTTCTTATTGGGTCTTGTAAAGGTTCCACCTAGAAGCTTTTCTTGCAAGCAGGTTCTGGAACCTTTGCGGAGTGCCCCTAAAAAAATGCGCCGCACCAAAGAACCCTTACAATGATATGGATGAAGAATTGAAATTGAACATGTTTGTATGTCTTCGTGTCTGTGTGTGTGGGTGTGTGTGTGTGTGTGTGTGTGGGGGTGTGTGTGTGTGTGTGTGTGTGTGTGTGTTGTACGAGTTTCACTGGAAACCGTTATTTCAGTTTGTGCATCCTTCCCACCTTCTCAGTCCTCAGGCAGGCGAAAGATTTTCGTCACAGCGCCAACTGCCCCCTCAGATGAGGTTTCCTGCCTCCTCATTGGCACGGCTTGCCTGGTTGATTTTCTTTTCTTAATGAACTGCTTGGGTTTTTTCTCCAGCCGAGTGGGTTGTGAGAGAGTTGTAAAACAGCAGAACTGGTGCAGCGGGCCAGAGGGAGAGAACAGTGGAAGGTAAAGGAGAGGAGAGGGAGGGAGTGAGAGAGAGAAAGAGGAGAGGTTGTGTGTGTGTGCAGTGGGCAGAGAGAAAAGGAAACGGGAGAGGACAGGAGAGCAAGAAGACTGGCAGTCGGGGGAGTAGAGGAGAGAAGAAAAGAAAAGATGAGAGTAGAGGGAGGGAGCAAGTGAGAGAGAGAGAGAGAGAAAAGGAGACTGGCTGTGTATCCCTCGACTAGATTTCACACAGGTGAGAAGATTGCCCCAGCAGACTAACCCTTGTGTGTGTGTGTGTGTGTGTGTGTGTTAGAGAGAGAGAGAGAGAGAGAGAGAGAGAGAGAGAGAGAGAGAGAGAGAGAGAGAGAGAGAGAGAGAGAGAGAGAGAGAGAGAGAGAGAGAGAGAGAGAGAGAGAGAGAGAGAGAGAGAGAGAGAGAGAGAGAGAGAGAGAGAGAGAGAGCGAGCGAGAGAGCGAGAGCCCATGGGCATGCTGATACAGAGCCCACTGGTAATCACACAGGTTGCTCTGGCTTTCTTTATATATTAACTTGCATCTGGTGTCTGAGTTTGTGTGTGGGTGTGTGTGTGTCCTTGTGTCTGCTTGCATGTCTGTGTTTGCTAACATGTCAGTCAGTGACCCAATGCATTCAGGAGAGTGCGAGTGATAAAGAGAGAGAGGTAAATAAGAAAGAAAGAGAGAGAGAGTCTGTGTGCGTCTACTGTGATACAGAGAGAGAGAGGTAAAGAGAGAGAGTGTGTGTGCCTACTGGGATACAGAGATAGAGAGGTAAAGAAAGAGAGAGAGTGTTAGTGTGTCTACTGTGATACAAAGAGAGAGAGGTAAAGAAAGAAAGAAAGAAAAAAAGAGAGTGTGTGTTTCTACTGTTTCAGTATGAACTGTTAGGTGTAAGCTGTTAGCTTTCCTGTAGTCCTGTAGTGGTTCCTTCCTCCCCACCCCATAGAAATAAACACACACACACACACACACAAACACACACACACTCAAGCACACACACTCTGATTGGCTGCTGGGAAAGGTTCATCAGCTCTGGATTGGCTCCTTGTTATTTGCATGAGCAACCATCCTCCCCCTCCCCCCTTCTCCCTCCGTTTCCCTCTCCCCTTCCTCCTCCTCCTCTCCCCCATTCTTCTCCCCTCCAGTGCCTCCCCCTCTCTTCCTCTCCTCCTCTCGTCTCTCTGTGCGCCCTCTCTCTCAGTTCTCCGCTCTCCCGCTTCTATTTATAGACAGACCCCGCCCCTCTGGACTGCCTTGCCTCTTCTATTTCCAGACTGCTGTGAGCAGAGTGTGTGAGCGAGCGAGCAAACCAGCGAGCGAGAGAGGGAGATAGAGTGTCAGTGAGTGTGTATGTGTAGATGAGAGAGAGAGAGAGAGAGAGAGCGGTGTGTTTGTAAACTCCGCCGTTCTGCGGCGTCTCCACATCCAGCAGGACTGAGAGAGAGAGTGTGCGTCCGACATTCGCAACGAGCAACACAGCACAAACGACGCAACCTGCATGCAAAAAGCAACACAACTAAGAAGGCAACACAAGAAGAGACAGACTTTGACACATAGGTACTCCATACACCAGATAGAGGGGAGTGAGCCGAGTAGAGCCCCCCACTGAGGCTGGAACGCTCCTCGCTCGCTTTGCCGTCTCCACGGTGACCAGCTCTCCCGCTCTCGGTCTGCGTGCGACCCGCGGCACGGGTGCCGATCCGCAGACAGAGAAGAGAAGAGAAGAGGAGGAAACGCGAGACGCAGAACAAGAGAGAAAGAGGGGGGGGAGGAGGAGGAGGCCAGCACTCTCTCTTTCTTTCTCTCTATCTCTCTTGATATATGTTTCTCTACCTCTCACTCACTCTCCTGTTCTCAGGTGCGTCATCTGGCACAGTCTCCCAGTGATCTACTTAAGGTCTGGCTCTCTCTCTCTTTCTTCCCTCTCTTTCCCCTCTCTCTCGCTCTCTTTCCCTCTCTCGCTCCTCACTTGTGGCTGCGTCTGTGTTCACTCTGACCAGAACTGAGCAGGTCTGCAGAGACTACTCGCGCGCTCAGGGGACTTATGCGCCGTGAGCTTTCTGTCTTTTTTAACCCACCAAAGCTGAGGAGTAACTTGCATTCGTCCTTCTCACTCAGAGTGAAGTCCTGTACAATACCTGTTTCAGCCGGGCTGCCTGTCTCCGCGACGCTAACCACCTCCTTCCCCAAAGGCAGAGCAGGACTGTGGAGGATGTTTTGGATTGTAACTTTGTAGCTCGTGTTTGGCTGAAGATATTTCCTGTGGCGCTAATAGAATCTCCGCAGGGTCTTGATCCCCTTTAAGGAAATTTAGCTTGTTTGTTTTTTGATGGATGAACTGTTTTTATTCGGGCGTCTTCTGCTTGTTTTTGGCCATGAAAAAGAAGGGGATGGCCATGTGTAAATTCCTACATCAAAGTATCTTACAAGACAGAAGGCACATGAAGCATGCTGTGCATCTTTGAAGTGAAGATTCATTATTTTTTCCCCGTTACAGCACAATCCCTACAATCCCTGTCAGACTGTTTGTGTGACTGACTAGTTGCTTCTGATTGTCGGAGTCAGCGGAGTTAGTTAGTTCACAGCACATCGGGGCCTGCAGAGAGACTTTCTCTTTGGTAGTTTTTTTGACACACAGATTTTTGAGGTGCGTGGAGTAAGAGCACTTTGACACTGGCATGCTTTTGGAGGCCCATCGTGCCGGGACTGTGCGCGATGTTGCAGACGATCTACGAGACGGAATCCTGCTTCTCCTCCGACAGTGTCTCCAGCAGTGAACAGTCCCTGGAGCTTCTCTCCAAGGCCCGTGTGTCCACAATGCCCAGCACCGGTGAGCCTCAGTTGAAAAGGGGAATCATGTACAATGGGGGTGGTTGGTGGTGGTGGTGGTGGTGGTGGTGGTGGTAGTGGTGGCGGCTGTCAGTCAGTCCGTCAACTCCAGCTAGGAGACTGACATTTTTATGTAGCGTGGCGTCATGAAGTAGTTTTTGTGTGTTATTTTTGGAAACGTCTGGTTTAGACAGTTGAGTATTGTTGTGGCTGGTGGTTGATGTTGTCAAGACTCAGTATGCTTTTGTTTTGGGGTGAGCGTAGGGGGTGGTTGTTGTTGTGACGGTGCTGATATAAGAACCCTTCGAGAGCATTAGTTTCCTTTCCTACAGGCTTTTTCTACCAACAGTCATGTCCTTGCTGATGTTTTCACTCTGCCCTTTCTCTTTCTAGTCATTTATTGAAAATGTCTGTCCCTGTTTACAGCAATCCAAATGTTAAAACAGTGAATGGAGCCAGTATCAGCCGTGGCTCACGCTTGCCTTTTACACACAGTCCTGAATTAGGAAACGTGAAGTGTGTTTTAGGACCTTTGTCTCAAATACTGGGGGCCCCAGGGCAAACATCAGTTGCTCCATTTTGGGACTAGCCAAGTTTTTGAATCTGGTGTGTGTGTGTGTGTTGTTTGTCTTCGTCAGCACTGACGTCATGGTTTTCCGTCAAAGACCTGCAAGGTCGGTCCATCGCTCTCCTGTGCTTGAGTCAACACGGGGGCCCAGGCAGCGGAGAGAGCTGCGTGGGCGCTCGCTCTCCTGTGCTGCTTCCCCCTCCTCCCCTCCTTCCCTTCTCTTCTTCCCTTGCTCCTGCACAGCGCACACGCTTCGCCTTGTTTACCTGACACCTGTTCAAATAACTCGCTGTTCCTGCAGCGTTTCCGTGTTAGCTTGTCCGCTTGTCTGTCCGCTCGCACGTTCCTGCTGCTGCCAATCCTCAGCCCCGTATAGAGATTGATTAAAGTGGCTGAAGCAGACCTGAAGAGTAGCCGATTATGACTGCTTCTTTTTTCGCACTGCTGTGTCAAGATAGTGTAAGAAGGTGTCTGTTCAGGGTGTTTAAAAAGGTTTAAATAAAAAGATATTCAGCATTCAGCGCATTTTCAGTGTTCCACCATGATGACGTAGACAGTGCATACATCACAAGAAAAGGAAATGCTGGGTCATTACATTTATATTTAGTTTTTGTTCTTAGCCACAAATGAAAACCTGACCCCAGTATTAGCTACTGACCCCAGAACAGATCTGGCCCCAGCAGTTGCAGTTATGTCTTCATGTGCTTGAATGCCACAGTGGGAGACTGAAAACTTGGACTGTATTTGCAGCTATTTATTTACCGGCTTGTGTAAAAGAAGTCTATTGTTGTATGCCAGTAACACAGGAGAACTGGCTTAGGTATTTAAGTGGATGAGGTATTTTTGAAGCGGAGCCATGGTAATCAGAGAAACCATTTAAAGCTCCACAGTGTAGGGGTCTTTGTTGTCGGGCCTAACAACGCATCACAGTAAAAGGAACTAACTGAGGCCCTTACCTAATGTTCATGTTTTACGCAGTCACACATCCCTGTTGTCATCCAAAATGGCATCTCTTGTGTTTTATGTTCTGTGTTCCATTTGAACCAGGCTCTCTGTAGCTGTGTGTGCGTATTTGTGTGTGTGTGTGTAAGTGTGTGTGTGTGTTATGTAACAGGACCTACACGCTGTCAGTATGTACTGGCACTAATATGACATACATGATGACATGTGCTCTCATTAGTCTTGGTTGGTATGTTTGTTTGCCTGGCACAAACAGCTGTATCTATAGTGCTAGCCCTTCCAGGAACACCCTATACTCACAGGCAGTTACAATCAGCTGTCTGATCATAGTTTTTAATTGTTCAGGGCACGACTGAGGGATCTACTTGTAATAAGAGCACATATGGCCAAGTCATCACTCAAAGCTGAAAACTCCAGATTTGGGCCAGTCTTTGGCAAGCTCTAGGCCAGCTGAGCCCGCTGTTCTCTTGGATGGTGGTTGGATGTAGACTACCTTGGGCATATGGGCTGCTTTTAATTAAGCAGCCCCTTGATTATGCAATGGAAACAGGCAGCCTCGCATTCAGGCAAATGGTTATGGATTAGGTGGATTACTGATGCACAGCAGTGTAGCGTGGGTGACCGATTGTTGCCTTAAACCGGGTCTCTATCTTCCCTTCATTAATGAGCGATCCAGCCCTCTGACCCCATAAGCCAGATTTAAGGGGATTAAATATCCAAATCTATCTCAAAATAAATCTATACAGGCCCTGTCAGTGAGCTTTTGCAAAAAACGATGAGTGATCTGATAAACGTGTAAAAAAAAAAGTCTGTGTTTTTGTTTTGTGTTGGATTCCAGCTGTTTCTTTGCATTGCCACTGGTACAGCTTTATATAGGGGTCAGATTTGTACTGGATGGTTGTCTCTTTGTTGGGGTATAAATGCTTAGTCATGCCTTGTATTAAACAGATGCTTTAGTTCAAGACTGGTAAGTCAGACAGTAGCTAGTTCTGGGCTGGATCATGGCCAAGTCTGGTCTAGAGACAGATACTCGATTTGTCTGATGACACCATTTACTGGAAAGCCAACCATTGGCTGGTTCCTGTTCTGTGACTTCCTCCCAGTGTCTTACTAGTTTGTTTGTTTTGTGTTGTGTCAGGTTGTCAAAGTGGGCTCCGGCACTGTTGTTGGGACACAGGCCCATCATTGATTTTCCCCTCTGATTGCCAGAACAACACCACAGTGATGTTCGTATGAGGAGGGCCACTGAGGGACAAGGTCACCTACAGATCTGTCTTTCTCTGTCTTTCATTCGGCATACTTTTCTCTTTCTCTCAGGTAGACCTTTGGTGCGGTGTTAGTTTCTCTATCACACACTGTTTTGCAGTGGACATTGATGTGGATTGGCAGGCCATTTCTATAATGTTTGATGTACAAAAACCCAGGTTAAGGTAGTTGACAAATGACAAATGGAGTTCTGAAGACTGTCAAAAACCAAATAGATGAATGAGAATGTTTGACAGTTAGGGTTAAGACCTAATACGTCATTAATGTTTGCCTCAACAAACCTCACTTACCCCTGCAACATAGTTGCATGTATCACAAATAGGGGAACAATTGCACCACATTTTTTTTTCTTTTAACTATTCAGCATGTCCTAAACAAATAACTAGTTAAATCATAGTTTATTTCTATTATCAGAGCCTTGTACTGCTTTTTTATCCATCATTAAGTCCACAAACCACTTCATAGACACATTAAAGATGGCAAGTACTTTTCATCTTACAAATGTGTCATGAAAGTCCTCCATCATCTGATTATGAGGGATCAGGAAATAAAGGTATTGTAAAGTATTATCAAGTATTGTCAGTGGGGAATATTGTGGGTTTCCATTCTGCTTCATATTTCTGAACTGATGTGGTGCTGATCCAGACCAGATCAGGACCAGAACTATGTCAGAGTCCATCACTCTAATAGCATACGATTCCCCTTTGCAGTGACCAAGGCCTCTGGGTTCAGCTGGCCAGCCTTACCGTCCTCTAGGTCTATAATTATGTGTGTGGCCAAACTCGAGACTGAAGGCATGGGAAACAGGGGCTGCTTTATTTTTTCCCCTTTTTGTGGTCGAAATGCCTTTCGCTTGTCGGAAAAGTCCCTTCCACCGCCACCGCCGCAAGCCCTTGCTTCTTCCAGTGTTCACCCACGATCTGAGAAACCCGAGCAGCTAGTTGCAGCGCAGTCGTCACCACCACGGTCTCCGTTACAATCGCTCAGGTTCACTCAGAGGTGAGGTTCAGTGAGAAGGCTAGGTGGAAGCCCGCCTGAGAGATGCGTTTCAAGTCCCGTTCCAACCCCGGTAACGGGAGAGACAGAGAGACACAGTGAGGAACATCAGGGGGATTATTTGCGTGGTGAAGTGAGTGTGTTTTCTTCCAATTGGGATGCTAAAATAAGACACTCCTAAACTTAACCTCCTCTCAAACCCCCCCCCCCTCCCCCCAATATCATTTGTCAACCCTTGAACCCCTCCTTGGTATCCCAGTGCTATATTGAGCTCTCGGCACGTCACAGTTGTTTACCAGGCCTCAGGTGGGTTAGATCCAATGATAGGGTGTAGGGGGGGGGTGAAAGGATAAAGGATGGCCACTTTTTCCGGCCCCTGACCATATTATTAGGGAGCTACGATCCTCAATCAATGATGAAGGGATAGACATGTGAGGGGGAAAGGTAATAGACAATAAAAAACGGCGGAATATTAAGACTTAAAAGTATTAAAGAAAATTGTGCGGTAATCATATAACTAGATCTTGTTTTGATGTTTAGTAATCATAGTTGGAGAGTTTGACTTAACCTGTACTCATTGACAGACCAGCAAGACCTTCATTTTGCGTTTGGACATCAGGCGTGGAGTCAGAATGAGGATAAGAGGGTGAGATGTGAATACTCCATGGTATGCCTGCTTTGAATATCCAGAGCAGAGAGTTGTCTCATTTTACTACCAGATATTTCTGGACGTGGCTATTAGACTATAGCCCTATTATGGCTGGCAGGGGTATATTTAGCAGTTAGCAGGTTACTATTTCATAACAAGCATTGTAAGGATCTAGGTGAGGGGTCGGTGTTGATGTCAAAAGAGAGAGCTTTCAACCGTACGCACTACGCAGGACAAATATTTCATAACCCAGATAGCGGCTACCTTCACAACGACTCTAGACCTATATTAGCTAGATAAATCCATCTAAGCTTCTTGCGCCCCTGCACTTTCCTATTGGATTGTGTCTTCCACTTACGCTATGTATGTGTTTCATGTTTATCAATACAATAATTAAAGAATGAAAAAGCAAATAAGCCAGATGGGTGCCAGACGCGGTCCAGAGGTCCTTCTGCCTCGTCTGTCTTTGGCAGTGTTATTATTTTCCTGCGTTGAGCAGAGTGCCAGAGTGGCTGTATGGAAGAGAGAAATTTAAAGGAGGTGCTCCTGACCTACTTTTATCACACACTGGTTACGTTAACACTGAAGTATGTAAAGCATGATTACCAGCAAGTTTAGTAGTGACCAGACCACGGTTGAAAACACAAAGACTTTCACTGTGATGATTGAAAGAAGAACAAAATATCAGCAAATAAAATACCTTATCCTGATGGTCTGGAGAGGTAGACACCAGATGTGGGAATAGCATCCTTGTTTATCTGTGTGAAAGCCAAAGTTGAAGATAGGGTTTCTTTTTTACTTAATCAGATGTTCGGGATGCCTCTCGCGTAGTGCATGGAACGAACTAAGGTAGAACAGTGTTCATCTCTCCAGGAAGTCCACATCAATGACTGTCCCCCCCCCCCACACACACACACACACACACAGACACACACACTTATCCAAACACTGTCATTCTCTTCACGTCTCTCCCTTCTTTCCATGTCCCTAGATTCTCATTACACGCACACATACACAGCCTCTCATACACACCCCAGACTCTACTTACGCCATCCCTCTATCCCCCCAACCAACACACACACACACACACACACACACACACACACACACACACACACACACACAGTCTCACATCAGCTCCAGCTTGGCCCTGGGCTGCCTGCCCCAGAGCGTGATTGAATGCTCTTGTGCCCATTCTGTCAGTGGGCACAGCAGCCCACCGTAAGACTGACTGGGCACTTCGCCTGGCGCGCACAGCCCACAGACGCCAAGCACTATCGGGCAGGATTCGGCACACTTGGCCTGCCAACTAGGTAGATGGTGATGGTTGTTTCTGTCATAGTTCGCTGTGTGTGTCACAGAGTGTGTGTCGCCTGGGTTCTTCTGAGCTTTGGCTCCTGGTTTGTAGTGGTGCTCTCATTCAGGTTCGGAGAAGCATTGTGAAAGCGTGTGTGACTGTGTGTGTGTGCTTGTGTATTTGTATGTGTGTGTGTGTGTGTGTGTGTGTGTGTGTGTGGACTGGAAAGGATTTTCCACTCGTATGTTATTTTAACATTTAACCAGTGTCTGTGGTGTGGAAGCTGGTGTGTTACAAGGGAGGCCGTAAATGAGCGTCGTAGCCGAGCCAGAGGCGGTGACATTGTGTTTGCACACATGCAGCCGAGCCAAAGGCAGTGACATTGTGTTTGCACACATGCAGAGAACAATACGGCCCCCCAGGCATCATGGGGAAACACATACCGCCACATGGGAGGAAGGGGGAAAGAAGGGCATGGAAAGGGAGCTGCACACTCGCCTTCATGTGTGTGTGTGTGTGTGTGTGTGTGTGTGTGTGTGTGTACGTGTGTGTGTGTGTACATACGTGTGTGTGTGTGTACGTGTGTGTGTGTGTGTGTGTGCGTGTGCGTGTGCGTGTGAGGCACTGGGACACCCCACAGTGTTCTTGCTACTAAAGCTGTGTGTCGGTTGGGAGTCTCTGGGAGAATTGCAGACTGGAGTGGCTCGGGACCTGATTTGGTGGATCCTACCATGTGGTTTTACATGTTTGTGTTATTTTGCATTTGTGTGAAGTGTTAGCCGGTGCACAGGGTGGGTGTTGTGCTGGGGCTGTCTGTTTGCCGGCATTGTTTGTGTGCGTGTGCGTGTGCGTGTGCGTGTGCGTGTGCGTGTGCGTGTGTTCATGTTCATGTTCAAAGCAGGGGTTGTAGGCTGCTTTGAGGAGCCGCTCTCTGGCTTCTCATTTCACTCGAGAGAAAGTCAGACTTCATTAGAAGCCCAGGCTATTTTTACTGCACTCAAATTAGTTGTTTGGATTCCCGAAGGGGGCCTGTCCACAGCTTCAGAGGGGATGAGGGTGGTATGTGTGTGTGTCTGTGTGAGAGTGGGGCAAATTTGTTTGGCTCCTTCCACTTTTATCAAATGCCCCCTCAAAACACACATAGACACACGCTCGCCCACACCCACACACACCCACACACACACACACACACACACACACTTAGACACACTTAGACACACACTGGTACATACATATGAACACACACTGATACCCAGACACGATGCACACACACATTCAGAACATTCAGAGACATATTAACACACATGCATATATTCACAGACACCCACACACACACACACACACACACACACACCACCCACCTTGAACCCATCAGACACTGACCCAGACACTGCCATGTGTTATGACATATAACGCCATGCTCATCCCCTGCATGTGTGTGCCATACCGAAGGGTGATTCCAGACCGGGACGCCGCCTGCACCTCGCCTCCAAACACACACCATTAACACTGACTGAGGGTATATTTAGCTGGAGAGAAAGCAGCTCAGGCTGCTTCTCCTCATTTCAAAATACTCACTCTCTCTTTCTCTCTCTCCGGTCTCTGACAGGAGGATACCAAGCACACGTAGAACAAGAGCAAGTGTTTGATATTAAAGAGAAAGATGCCCCCATGAGTTCAGCAATTAGTGAGATTTGGGTAATACTTTAATATGAATAAAGTCAGCAATTCAGTAAAAAAAAATGTATTTATGCAGTTGATCCTTACTTTAATGTATCCAGACAGAACTCACTCTCTCTTTCTTTCTCTCACCCTCATGACTTTCTCTCTCTCTATCTCTCTCTCTCTCCCTCCCTCCGTCCCCTCTCCGTCCCTCTCTCCTTCTCTCTCTCCCTCCCTCCCCTCTCCTTCCTTCTCCTATTTCTAAAAAGTGGTATGAAATGAATTCGGCACCACACATAGAAGTTTACCCAGAAAACAACATTCCACTCCAGCGAGTGTTTGACGTCAATGACAGCACATTTATAGCATCTGTAAACAGAGGCTCTCTCTCTCGAGCCTTGGCTCCGCTATGACATTTCATCATCTCAATGTTTATGCTTTTACATTCGCCTCCTCCTCTCCTCTCCTCTCCTCCTCCTCTCCTCTCTTCTCCTCTCTTCTCCTCTCCTCTCCTCTCTGCTTGCAGTCTTTTCATGGAGAGCAAGGGGGGGGTTGGGGGACAACTTAGCTTTATTGGTGATCAACGGTTCTGGAACCTTGAGGGATGCCATTCAGGCATCTCTGTGGCTGCTTACGGATAGTGTGTGTGTGAGTGGGAGTGTGTGTTCACATATGCTTGGTTGAAGGGATCAGTGTTTTGGACAGATTGGTGAGAGAAATGGGCAGTTTTGAGTGAGGTGTGTGTGTGGTGAGGGAGGGGGGAGGTGGGTGAGTTTTGTGGCTCCAGGTTGTTCCATGGATCCTGTGTGTATAAGGGCCACACCTTGCACCGCACACTGGGCAGAGGTGGGGGTGAGACTTTGCATCATGTGGTGGACTGTCCAAACCCTCATTGATTTGTATATATTTGTGTGTGTGTGTGTGTGTGTGTGTGTGTGTGTGTGTGTGTGTGTGTGTGTGTGTGTGTGTGTGTGTGTGTGTGTGTGTGTGTGTGTGTGTGTGTTGTGTTGTGTACTATAAGTCACCGAGGTCCTCTAAGGTCTCTTTGACCTGTTGATAAATCTCAGTGTTTAAGTTACTGTAGATGGCAAACCACAGAGGAAATGTTTTTATCCGCGCCCCTTGAGAGTTTGATGGATTTGTAGATTTGATGGATTTGTAGAGAAAGAGAGAGAGAGAGGGAGCGGGAGAGAGAAAGAGCTCAAATGACTACTGTCTTGCATTTGTGGCATGTGCTGTGCTTTCAGTGAAGAACTTAAAAAGCATGGAACTCCCCCCTCAGAAAGCCTGTCAAAATGTATGTGTGTCTGTCTGTGTCTTTGTGTTCTGTTTGTTTGCAGGTGTTTGTTTGCAGGCGTGTGCGTGTGCGTGCGTGTGTGCGTGCGTACATGCGTGTGTGTGTGTGTGTGTGTGTGTGTGTCTGTGTCTGTGTCTGTGTCTGTGTCTGTGTCTGTGTCTGTGTCTGTGTCTGTGTGTGTGTTATGTGTATCCAGGTGTCTGTATGCAAACCAATGTTGGTGTGCACATAAAAGTGTTTTTATGTGCGTCGTAGTCTGCTGTGTGTTTCCATGTGGGTTTGTGTGTGTGTGTGTGTGTTTGAGGGGGGTTCCTGGGTGCATAAATCTTACAGGCTATTTACAACTGTCCTTTTATTAGTCCCAAGCGCAGCCCTGCGCTCAACCTCAAACACATCTCCTCATCAAGACTGAAATACCAGCCAACACCCCCCCCCCCCCCCCCCTCCCCCTCTATCTGCTTTTTCTCTTTTCCACTCTCATCCCTCATTTGGTTTGGCTTCTTACAGTTTGGTCCGGAAAAAAAGAGCTGATCTGTTACTGGTATACACTATAACACTTTTTTTTCTTGTCTTGCTTTTAATTAATTTTTTCACCTCTCACTGTCTCCCACTTCTATCCGCCCTCCCTCCCTCGCTCTCTTTCTCTCTGTATCTTGTGTGCGACTAACAAGGACGCGACGCAGAGCTGATATGACAGGGCAGCCTACCGCACATCGCTGTGTGCTATTTCTGGAAAGCAATATTCATGCTTTTTTTCCCCTTTCTGTCCCTCTCCCTCCCTCCCTTTCTCTTTCTCTCTCTCTCTCTGAGGTATAGCGGCTGTAGCGTCGCTAGAGAAAATAACCATGACGTAAGCTGCGCTTTCTGCAAAACAGCCTTAAAATAAGAACGAGATGGAGTTGGGGTAGGTGGAGAGGGGTTGTGAGAGAACAAGGGAGGAGGGTTGAAAATGAGAGAGAGAAAAAAGCTGTAAGAGAAGAAAAAAACATATAATAAATGGGGGCTCTTCTGAAGTGGCAGAGCCTGCGATTGCATTTTTAGCTCTCGGAGCTGATTGATCTGTCGCTTTGTGAAAAAGTGGGAATGCAGGAGCGCAAACGACAGACCTTAATAGACGGAAAAGTGTGGCCGCATTTGTGACGTGCGCCAAAATATGGTGGTTACTAATATATATAAAAAAGAAAACAGCAGTGTGGCGATCTAGATGATCCACACAGACCCCTTGTTGCCTTTGCATACACTGCATGTGCCCCCATTATGACTTCACTCGGTGCCATAGAAACAGACGGTGTCTCTATGACACTACATGGTCGGGTGAAGGAGGCTATTTGGAACACAGCCGCAGCCTCCAATGCGTTTTACAGGCTTACTGTTGTTGACTTTCTATAACCTCTGTCAGCACTATCAGCCAGTGTGCGTGCGTGTGTGTGTGTGCTTGCGCCTGTGTGTGTGTCTTGCTGCCTAATGACTGCCACACCACCTACAGTCCACAGGGCCCTACAGAGCACAGTTATTAATGGATGTCCTTCAGGACTTGCTATCTTGTCCTAGCAAACTCGCTTTTGTTTGAAACTCTGGTTCATTTAAGGGGGCATGGTACAGTATTTTGGATATTACATCCTCTACTCCCCCCTCCCCCACTCACCTACCCAAGCAACTCTGGTTGGGGACGAAAGGAAAGGGTGTCAGCAGAGTGTGTCAGCTATACTATACTATACTATACTATACTATACTATACTATACTGTAGTATACTGTGATGTGATGTGCTTTTTTATGATGAAAAGGTAAAGGAGAGGACAGAAGGGAACACTGTAATACCTGAAGAGGGAGGGTCTTCTGTTAGGGTCCTGCGCATTTTAGTGTGAGCGATTAAAGAGGGGTGGTGGGAGTCCTCTAGCCTGGCATCTCCAGGCCTGTGTCTTTGTGTTACCCACTCAGGAAAAGCTGACAGACAGAGAGCCACTGGGTTGGCATGGTGATTTCCACGTCCGAGGGGAAGGCACCCAAGAGTGACCATTTGATGTGAACAGGAATAAAAACAGTTTCAACCAAACAAAAACAAAATCAGTACACCCTTTATGCTTCAGGACCTTTAGGGTAGACCTGTACGATCCACTATGCTCTATCCTCTATTCCCTCTCTGTCTCTCACACTCTTTCTCTCTCTCTATTTATATATATCTGTCTCTCAGACTTTCTCTAACTCTATTTCAAACGTAAAAGATGTAACTTAAGAAGCTACATTTAATTGAAAAAACAGATATGAATAAAAAAAGAACACAAAAACTACCGACACAAATATGCATACAAACCCAACCAGAAGTGTGTCGTCCATCAAGCTGAAATTCTTTAACACAAAGCATCCACACTCACCCAGGCCCCATGCTAGCAGCCTAGGGTAGTGTTGACTGGAGACTGAAATGGCCTTTAGATGCTGTTTTTGTGTGTGTGTGTGTGTGTGTGTGTGTGTGTGTGTGTGTGTGTGTGTGTGTGTGTGTGTGTGTGTGTGTGTGTCTCCCCTCTGGCTCTGTTTTGTTGATGTGATCTCTGTCTCCCTCACAGGCAGGAGTAGCCTTGGTGTCCTTGGTGGACAGACACATCAGGTCCACTTGCAGTGTTTTTGGGGTGGGGTGTACTCCCATGACACACACACACACACACACACTATCTCTTTCACACACACACACACACACACACACACACACACACACACACACACACACACACACACATATACAGCCTTTGTCTCGTATTGCAGATGAAAGCTGCATCCAGTAAGCGAACATCCCTCTTTTCCTTCACTGGCTGACAATGCAGCAGCTAAGAGAAATGGATGGAGTGAAAGAGGGGGGGACAGAAATAGATACGGGGAAGGATGGAGAGATAGAGACCGCAAGAGGAAAGATAGGGAGAAGCAGCAAAACTGCATTGGAGAGAAAGAGGAGACAGAGAGGATCAGAAACAGAAGAAGAGGAACAGAGAAGAGAAGAAAAGGAGAGAGAAAGAGAGAGGTTCAACACTTCTGTATTAGACCATCGAGAGAAAGAAAGAAAGGAGAAACAGAGCAACTGTGGCTCATCTTGAAAATGTGGAGAAGCCCAAAATAGAAACTCACTTTAAAAAAGCTGTGTGTGTGTGTGTGTGCATATGTGTGTGCATGTGTGTGTGGGTGTGTGTGTGTGTGTGTCTACTCCCCTCCCTTGACTGCTTCTCTTCTCCCATGCCCTCCCCTCCTCTATCTTTCTCTCTCTCTCTCTCTCTCTCTCTCTCTCTCTCCTCTCTCCCCCTCCTCTCTCTCTCCTCTCTCTCTCTCTCCCACTCTAGTGCATTATTAATCCAGGGTTATTTATAACCCGTTTTTTTCCTCTCTTTTGCAGGCAGACTTTGTGTTCTGTCACTGCTTGTGTCTAATCTCTGCTAGGAGCTAGAGAGATGATGGGGGATGGAAGAGAGAGAGAGGGAGAGAGAGATGAATAGAGAGGGAGGTGTAGAGAGAGAGAGGGAGAGAGAGAGGGGGACAGAGAGAGAGACAGGTGAAGAAAACGATAGAGTTGGGGAAGGATGGACGGGTAGTTGGGGAAAAACAGGTGTTGAGATCGAGGGGGAGAAGTGGTGGGAAGGGGAAGGTGTGTTGGGGTGTTTTCAGATGTGGGAGCACACAAAATGGGCAGCCATTTTGATATAGAAGGTGGTGGGGGAAGGCTTTGGCTCACTGCTCCACTTCCTGTATATGTGTGTGTGTGTGTGTGTGTGTGTGTGTGTGTGTGTGTGTGTGTGTGTGTGTGTGTGTGTGTGTTTATAAAACTGAGAGAAGCTTCAAAGCATTTCACCAGCCTGTCAGTGGGGTAGGAGCAAAGGATTATAGGAATCAGAGCTGAAAATAGCTCCTAACAAAACAAATACACACACACACACACACACACACACACACACACACACACACACACATAGGGGTTTCCCAGCAGCTAACAGACAGTCTGACTGTGTTTGGTTCTGGGACCACCGTTCTCTTCAAGCCGACGGGCAGTGTGCGTCCCCTGCCACACATGCAGGTTCCGGTAGCAGAACTAGAACTGTGGAACAGATCTGTGCTGGACCAGAGCCAGAACGATTCCAGAGGCGGCTGTTCTTCTGTTCTTCTGACCTAATTAGTCTGAATTGGTGATGAGAGAGGAGTTATTCCTCACCGGTCCTATCTAGAGGACAGGAACTCCAGTGGCAATACAGAGGATGTCTGCCAGGTCTTAGATCAGGAGTTTTCAAATTCTGCCAAGTTTAAGCCGAGGAACACACACACACACACTGGCCAGACAACTAACACACATCTGCACACATGCTCCAACACACACACACACACACCCACATATGTATAAACAGCCGCGGAAAAAATTAAGAGACCACTTCAAAATTATCAGTTTCTCTGGTTTTACTATTTATTGGTATGTGTTAAAGTAAAATGTACATTTTAGTTTTATTCTATAACCTACTGGCAACATTCCTACCAAATTTCAAATAAAAATATTGTCATTTAGATCATTTATTTGCAGAAAAATGACAATTGGTCAAAATAGCAAAAAAGATGCCGTGTCTTTAGATCTCGAATAATGCAAAGAAAACAAGCTCATATTCATTTTTAAACTACACAATACTAATGCTTTAACTTAGGAAGAGTTCAGAAATCAATATTTGGTGGAATAACCTTGATTTAAAATCACAACTTTCATGTGTCTTGGCATGCTCTCCACCAGTCTTTCACATTGCCGTTGGGTGACTTTATGCTACTCCTGGCGCAAGAATTCAAGCAGCTCGGCTTCTTTTCATGGCTTGTGACCATCCATCTTCCTCTTGATCACATTTCAGAGTTTTTTTTATGGGATTCAGGTCTCGAAATTGGGCTGGCCATGACAGGGTCCTGATCTGGTGATACTCCATCCACACCTTTACTGGCCTGTCTGTGTGGCATGGAGCATTGCCCTGCTGGAAAAAACACTTCTCAGAGTTGGGGAACATTGTCAGAGCAAAAGGAAGCAAGTTTTTCTTCCGGGACAACGTTGTACATTGCCTGGCTGAGGTTTGTAAAAGACCATAAGGATTGAACCAAAGCGGACTGGAGGGTCTCCTAGTTCGTCTTCTCTGATGAGTCCAATTTCACAGTAGGTGCAAGACTCTGTGGCTTGTAGGCCTCTCCAGGTCTCCGTCTAACCATCAGACGACCATGTGTTGGGCAAAGCTGAAAATTGGATTGGAAGAGGAAGATGGATGGTCACAAGCCATGAAAAGAAGCCGAGCTGCTTGAATTCTTGCGCCAGGAGTAGCATAAAGTCACCCAACGGCAATGTGAAAGACTGGTGGAGAGCATGCCAAGACACATGAAAGTTGTGATTTTAAATCAAGGTTATTCCACCAAATATTGATTTCTGAACTCTTCCTAAGTTACAGCATTAGTATTGTGTAGTTTAAAAATGAATATGAGCTTGTTTTCTTTGCATTATTCGAGATCTGAAGACACTGCATCTTTTTTGCTATTTTGACCAATTGTCATTTTTCTGCAAATAAATGATCTAAATGACAATATTTTTATTTGAAATTTGGTAGGAATGTTGCCAGTAGGTTATAGAATAAAACTAAAATGTACATTTTACTTTAAAGGCACCCAGTGCAACTTTATGTAAACATGCAATGAAAAATAAACATTCAATTTCTAGTCTTTTTTACACGTAGTAAGTTTCAATAACTCCATACCATTACATATCGACATTCAAGGAGCAAAGATGAGACGTCGTTGTGTGGTGAGAACTGATAGAAAATCGTAAACAACAACAATCGCCGGTGGGGAGAAGCCATTTTTCCATTGACTGGAAGCCTGCTTTATTTATTGTAGGTTACAAAAAATAAAGAAAATGGCGGCGATTGTTGTTGTTATCGATTTTCTATCAGTTCTCACCACACAACGACGTCTCATCTTTGCTGCTTGAATGTCGGTATGTAATGGTATGGAGTTATTGAAACTTACTACACGTAAAAAAGACTAAAAATTGAATGTTTATTTTTAAGCCTCGAAAGTTGCACTGGGTGCCTTTAACACATACCAATAAATAGTAAAACCAGAGAAACTGATAATTTTGAAGAGGTCTCATAATTTTTTCCGCGGCTGTATATTAGTGCTATCAAAATTCAAAACATAAGTCCTATCAAAACACTTGTTGTTATTATGTTAGTTCATATGTAATGGTTTAAATATTTGGGGGGCATGCACACCACACCTGTGACAGAGCTTAGTTGAATTCACTAGCTTACAATGTATTGAGCCCTGCAACTCGCTAGCCCCTTCTAAAGTATCTCCCTCCCCAAAGGTCTTTCTCTCTCTGGTTCTCCAGGTCTTTCCCTCAATCCGTATTTCAAAATAAAATACCCTTAACACTTTACGTGCTACACGTATAACAAATATGCCTTTCAATATGCCAGTCAATTTTGATGGCCTTGATGGTTTGATTTGAATCTGTAGTCCACAGGACTGAATCTGTGTTCAGAGATAAAAAGGTGCTATTAAACTATAGTATTTGATTTTAAATATACTTCCTTTGTGTTGATTCTACATTAGTTCTGTGATTTTACATTTAAATACAATTATTGTAAGCTTCAGGGTTTAATCCGAATTTTAAACACAGATTCATCGTGACAAATCAAAAATATGTATGTATGTATGTACAGTGGGGAAAATAAGTATTTGAACCCCTGGCGATTTCACAAGTTTGGCCACTTCCAAAGAAATGTGTGATCTTTTATTGTAATGGTAGGTGTATATTAACAGTGAGAAACAGAATATTAACAAAAAAATCCAGAAAAATGCATTTTATAACATTTATGACTTTATTTGCATTTGATTCAAAAAATAAGTATTTGAACCCCTAGCAAAACTAACTGACAAAAATTACTTAGTACTTAGTGGAATAACGCTTGTTGCCAAGCACAGACGTCAGACGTTTCTTGTAGTTGGTCACCAGGTTTACACACATCTCAGGAGGGATTTTGGTCCACTCCTCTTTGCAGATCCTCTCCAAATCTTTAAGGTTGCGTTTTCAATGGGAGGGAATGAGGGAATGAGATTCAAGCCCAATATTCCACGTTACATGGCCCCATCCATAGTCCCCTTGATGCGGGGGAGTCGTCCTGTACCCTTGGCAGAGAAACAGCCCCAAAGCATAATGTTTCCACCTCCATGCTTGATGGTGGGTATGATGTTACCCCCCCTGTCAAACACGGCAAGTCGAGTTGATGCCAAAGAGCTTGATTTTGGTATCATCTGACCACATTCTGTCTCCCAATCCTCCTTAGAATCATTCAAGTGTGCAATGGCAAACTTCAGATGGCCCTGTACATGCGCTTCCTTGAGCAGGGGGACCTTGCGAGTGCTGCAGTACTTCAAAAAATTACGGCATGGTGTGTTGCCAATGGTTTTCTTGGTGACTGTGGTCCCAGCTGCATTGAGATCATTCACAAGCTCCCCCTGTGTAGTTCTGGGGTTATTCTGCACCTTTCGAATGATCACTGATACCGCACGAGGGGATATCTTGCATGGAGCCCCAGACCTAGAGCGATTAACATTTGTTTTGTGTTGCTTCCATTTACAAATAATTGCACCAATAGTTGTCTGCTTCTCACCAAGCTGCTTGCCAATGGTTTTGTAGCCCATTCCAGCCTTGTGCAGGTCTACAATCTTATCTCTGACGTCCTTGGACAACTCTTTGGTCTTGCCCATGGTGGTGAGGTGTGAAGTATGATTCTTTGGACAGGTTTCTTTTATAAGCGTCACCAGTTGAGATCAGATGTGCCTTGTTAGACCTAATGAGGACTAACCTGTGTGCTTCTTGGGCACATAACTGGTCATTGTGAGCCAGAATTCTTGCTGTTTGCTTGGGGGTTCAAATACTTATTTTTTGCATCAAATGCAAATAAAGTCATAAATGTTATAAACTGCAGTTTTCTGATTTTTTTTTGTTGATATTCTGTTTCTCACTGTTAAAATACACCTACCAATACAATTCTAGATCACACATTTCTTTGGAAGTGGCCAAACTTGCGAAATCGGTAGGGGTTCAAATACTTATTTTCCCCACTGTATGTATGCATCTGTGCATAAGACGCACAGGCATACAGTTAGATACATATCTGTAGATCCCCACACCACACATATACACACACACACAAACAGAAACAAGTAGGGTGGATGTGTGTAATGTAAATCCTAATTAATGTAATGTACATATTATTTGTGAAAAGTGTGAAGGCCACAGGACGTGTCTTTATTGGTAAGCTGTGGTTGTCAACAAGCACACACACACACACAATCATAGATAAAAGCATCCTGGCAGCCCTGTCTTCTTGATCATCTCACACACACACACCAGTTGCACTCTCTCCATTACTCTTTCTTTATACCTCCTTCTCTCACTCACACACACACAAATACACACACACAGAGACAGACACACACACGCACACACACTCGCACACACGCACACACACAAAGGCTAACCATTTTTGTTAACAAAATGAAAGAAGGAGAAAATGGATAGACAGGAAGGAATGAGTGGGATAGAAAGTGGGAGAAGAGATCAGAGGAGGAGAGAAAAGCAGAGTGTCTGAGCGATGGAGGGACAGGGGAGGGGGAAGAGGATAGCTATTTTTAGTCCGGCTGGTCTAGGCCATTACAGTAATCCGTGGAGTAAACTATAATCTGATGAGTACATTTAAATGCGCTACTGTCCAAGCTGCTATCTCGACCCTTGCTACCAGCCATTAACAGGAACTATCTCCCTTTTAGCAGTTTTTTTCTCGCTTGTTTTTTCTTATTTTCTTTCCTCTTCTCTTTTTTGGAACTCAGTTACTCTCCTCTTTTCTCCACCCTTCTAGCACTCCTCTCTGCTCTTCTTCCATTTCTGCATTTGAAACCCTGTAAGCATTATGCAACAGTGTCATTTATCTTTAATGAAGAGCTACCTCTCTCTCTATAAATATATATATATATATATATATATATATATATATTCCCTCTCTATTTCTCTCTCTCACTCTCTCTGCCTCTCCTGTTTTCTCTTTACAGGAGGCATCTGTGCATTTGGGTGACATCATTTTCACTCTTTTCAGTCTCAACCATTAAGATGATAACGATGATATGAAACACTAGCTGAAGGCTCCCTCTTTCCCCCTCTCTCTCTATCTCTCGCTCTTTCTTTCTTTCTATCCCTCTCTCTGTCTTTGTCATAGTGCCCTGGTCAAAGGCATTTATTCTTGCTGGGTTATGGGCTAGCTACATTGTTTCGTTAAGAAACATTATGGTTGCATTTGTGCTGGAAATATATAATCTGATACATCTTTTTGTATATGAGGTTCACTTATGAGGTTCATCATCTGGTCAAGAAGTGTTGGGAATTCAGTGTTACGTTCTTAGTCGTACAGAATCAGGCCATTCAAACGTGCAATAGTAACTTTTTTTTAGTATGTGCCACGTCCTGCTGTGTTTGTGCTTCAGTGTTTGTCTTTAAAATGTATGCAAGCCCAGACTAAAGTATAATCAGAATATGATTCTGTCTGTTCTGTGTAAGGTTCTATGTTCTTTCACACAGATAAGGGAAATTACATGCATAAGATACGTCTGTGATGTGTGCAGGAGGAGTTACAGCAAAGCACTGAAAACACATCTCCACCATCTCTCTCGTTCTTTCCGACTCCTTCTCTGTGTCTCTCTTTCTTTCTCGTTCACTCACTCACTCACTCTCCCACTCACTCCATGTCTTTTTGACTTTCCTCCCTCCATCCCTCCCTCCATCCCTTAGCGCCTGTGAGGTTTTGTAGCCGGCGAGCTGTTCACTATGACTTGTCACAGTGGGCTAATTGGATTTCCTTGCAGGACATAGAGCGCACTGGGGCCTGCAAATACTCTTGGCCTTTTGTCCCAGTTTCTCAGCTGAGGAGCCCAGTTCCAATCACAGGGCACACACAGTCCAAGCCTTACTGCTGCTGCTCCCCTCCTCTCTCTCTCTCTCTCTCTCTCTCTCTCTCTCTCTCTCTCTCTCTCTCTGTCTGTCCCCTGCTTTCTCTCTTTCTTTTACTGTTTTAGTTAGTCTTTCTCTGCTTTTCTTTATCCACTACTCTGCTCTCTCTCTCTCTTCCTTTAGTTCACTGTTTGTCTCTGTCTTTCTTCCTCTGCTCTCGCTCCATATCTCTCTCTGTTACTCTCACCCTCACTCTATCTGTATCTTTTTCTATGCTCTCTCTTTCTCTCGCTCTCTCTCTCTCTCACCCTCTCTCTGTCTCTCCCTCTCCCTCTCTCTCTTTCACTCTCTCCCTGTCTCTCTAATGTGAAAACATTATGAGGGCCTAAAGCTACTTGTACGCTTAATTTAGAAGCACCATTTTTGCTTGTGATTCAGAGTTGTTTGTCTTGGCATCATCCACAACATTGTGGCTTCTGAAAACATTGAAGGATTTGGTTTGAAATGGCAAAGCACCTCGGTGTGTGTGTGTGTGTTTGAGTTTGGGGGGGGGGGGGGGGGGGGGGTTAAAACCGGAATGTTTAGTCTTTTCTATTATTTTGTTTCCAGTGCTCTGAAGTTTGGTAGCTTTCTCCAGACGGCTGAACTGGAGATGAACTCTTGTGAGTGTGTGTGTGTGTGTGTGTGTGTGTGTGTGTGTGTGCCAGGGAGGTTGCATCTCTGTCTGGGGTTTATGGGGTGAGCTTGTTTGTGGTCCCGCTTGTTTATGAATCTTTTTTTTGCAGATCTGATATTAGTGCAAAAGCGTTTTTTTGTGTGTGCACTATCTGGCTTTTCTGCTGCTGCTAGATATCTTCCGCGTTCTTCTCTTTTCTGCTTTCATAGTTTTTATTGACACACCAGAAGAAGTGCTTCTGCGTTACCTGTAGCAGTTTGGGAGCATAGCGGTACCGGCATTTTGATTCGCCACTGCTTACAAACAGGGCCTTTCTTACTTGAGGCTGTCCAAAGCCCCGTTAGGTTTGCCGTAGTTTTGCCGAGGCTCTCTTGTGGTTGGTGAGGACTCTGTGCGTGAGGGTGTGCGCTGCTATTTCAGGCTCCACCACTGCAGAACATGTCTTTTTCCCCTAGTTGAGTTGCTGAAGCATTCCCCATGAATATGCTTCCAAAAATAGAGAGCCATCTTGCAAAACGCCTTCTCGAGGATGCCAAGTTCTCGAGAAGTTTACGGTACTGCTCCGCCGGTCGAGTGTGTCCATCCAAAAAAAAGAAGGGAAGAGAGAAAGATAGGGAATAGAAAAAGCCACTGCAGTGTCTATTAGCAGTCATGACAGATGCAATGAACCTAAGCTCATTCTTGGAAAGCGGTGATTTTCTTTAGAGGTGTCTTGGAAGAATTGGACTAATCCCTTTTGGCTCGCACCCTTGCCCTGGCGAACTCGTGCCTGGGGTGCACGGGTGACGTCAAACACTTGACATGGACAATCAATGCCGTTATTTTTAGGCCGCCTGATCGAGAAGTGTAATCTCGTTTGTTGTGGAAGGGGAAGGGGGGTGGGGGGTGGAGAAGGTAAGCCATTGGCTTCCGCCAGACTCCTGCGGGATCTTTGCCTTGTGGGTAAACTCTTCTCATCGTCTTTCCATCTAAGCTTGGGTGAGCTTGTGTGAGCCTGGCACTGCCACCGCTCCACCGATCCAGCATGCTCAAGAAACCTTCAAGGTCAACGGACCTGGAACTACTTCAAGTGAATACCCAATCCTGCGTTTCCCGTGTGATTTCCTCACCCACCCCATCCAAACTTCAGCGGCTCGAGAAAGCGTTTCTTACTTAGCAGAACTCTTTACAATGTGCTGATGGGCCAGGCGGATGCGTAATAATGCAGACTTGCAATAAATAAAAAGCAAATAGCAACAAAACTGCCCTTTTCATGTTAATGGCGAAAGTGACGGCCAGCTCTTTTCTGGATGTTGCGAGCGTGAAGTTGTGAGCGAGCGGGCAGCCATCGAGGCCGATGTCACTTCTGCAAGCTGAAGTGCTTGCATGCTGTTTATGGAGCAGGCAGCCCATTCATTTCTGCATGGGAGGAGAGGAGAGGAGGGGAGAGGAGAGGAGAGGGAGGCCTGCTGCTCGCCCTGGCTCATTTATCTTCAACATGGCATGTTTTCCTGCACTGCGCCCACCTGGGACTAAAGAAATGGAGAGACACAAAAAAAAACAAGAAGAAGAAGAGGAGAGAGGGAGGGGAGGAGAGGAGAGGAGAGGAGGAGGAGAAGTGAAGGGTAGAACGAGCAGAGGGCAGTGCTGGAGAGTAGAGGAGACGAGAAGAGAGGAGTCCTCAGTACTGGCTGGCTGCAGAGATTCAGGCCAGCTTTACTGACATTGTGACACAGTTTAGCAGCTGTGGACCAGCCAAAGGGGACTGGAGGCCTGAGAGATGTGCAGCCAAGCAGCGCGGGAAGCCATGTTGGCTCGGCTGGGGGCAGTCGCTGGGTGGCCTCATGCGAGTGGTGACGACTGCTGTGGGTGCTTTTGTGCTTTTTGCTTTAGTTGTATTCACTAATACATTTACAATACAATTTTTCTTTGGACATATCATCCCCCACATGTGTAAACACACACACACACACACACACTAGTAGGGGTGCAACGGATCATCATTGATCCGTGATCCGTTCGGATCATCTATTTCGGTTCGGCACACGCATGATCCGCGGATTGATTTATGAAAAAATAAATGACCATGCTGACCAAATAAAACAAAATATGAATTTATTATGATTTTACACCAAGCGCCAAAAGCGGTACTAATGCGACGCAACGTTCCACACGGGTAAATTAAAACAGCGCACTGTAGTTTGCCATGTGTGGTGCTTGTTGGAGAGAGGAGCTACGATTTAAATGTTTAGCTCGCTCCCTATCATTAATGGATCGCTGGGTTTTAAACTTAAGCTGGTAGTCTGCCTGTGCCTGTAGTGGTAACCATAGTGATGATATACAACTGTCTACCGGCTGAGCTGGTGATTTTTCTGCCACATGAAGGCAGAGAAGATTTTTTTCAAGAACCATAAGATGGAAATATCCTATGCCTGTTGACTTTCCCAGATGTTATGTGAATACACAGACATCCCAAGTCTCCCTGAAGTTGGAGTCTCCCGCATATTGATAACGACTCCTTGATGCCCGCAAATTACTTAAAATCTCCCGGAATCTAGAGCGAGCGAGCCAGACCGCGCACACGAGACAGACGTGATCCAAACTGCGTTAGCATCTGTGTAGCGCGCTCACGACAGAGAGGGAGAGGGACCTAGAGACTGTGCGTGTGTGAGGCAGTGTGCGTGTGTGCCTCAGGAGCATCCTGATTTACCTGTTTCGGTAAGTCAACAAATGAATTTTCAGTGTGGGCGGGCTTTTATCTCTTCTCCCGACCGAATTAATCAATAATGAAATGAATCAGTTCAGTGTATCTAGGAACAGGGCACAGGGAGAGTGCCCCCCAAAAAGAAAATTTAAGACATTTTACAACAGACTATACAAAGGTGTACGTACCCCTGTCTTATAAAAGTAAACCACAATTACAGTCTTGCACACTGTACTATCTGTAACAGTGATTTCAGCATTGCCCATGGTGGGTTAAATGACTGTAAAAGACTTGTTGTTCATTTTGTATGGCCCTACCTCTCTTGCACTTATTCTTATAATGTTAAGTTATACATGTTTATATGTTTTTAAAGTAATATAAGTTTATAATCTTTAAATATCATTTGTTGCGGGTTTTTTTATGTGCCCCCCTGGTTAAACCCTGGCCCCTCCTTGGCCCCCCTAGTAAAAATGGTCTAGAACCGCCACTGACTGTGGCACAAGAAAGCCATACAACAGTGGAAACACATCGAGCATGGCCACGCATTTACAGCGACATCACCCCGGTGTTTCACTGACAGGAGTGAAACCGAAAGCGGCTCAACAACCGCTCATCACCGCGGCATTTAAGCAGCCCCTTCCTCCACATGTTTATTTGTCTTGTCTATTTATTTATTTATTTTTTGCTGATCCGAAAAATGATCCGATCCGTGACTCTGATCCGAGGAACGATCCGAACCGTGAGTTTTTTGATCCGTTGCACCCCTACACACTAGTGTTGACACATACTCAAACACAACTCTGTGCCCCTGACACCCTGAGCCGCGACCCTTGTGCGTTGACCCCTAGCTTTCCTGGAAATGCTCTGTCTGCCCCCTGGAGAAGAAGACCTGCAGCTTGACCATGACCATCTGCCTCTTAGCCTTCTGTGAAGAGCTTAATCGAATGAAGCTTAAGAGAGGGGATTACAGCTGAAGTGTTAAAACTGTCTCGAATCCAAAAAAAGAAAGCAACAGCAGGTTTTTATAAACTAAATGAGGGAGTTTTTGATGCAAAATGAAACTTTTTGGGGCTAATGTGCTGTGCACAGAGACAAAGGCAGGGATGGCCTGGATATAAGGTCAGGATCATCAGGTAACAGACTGAGCCCCACTGACACTGATAGCTAAATAAAGGCAGCTGAAAGAGCTGATGCAGAGAAGCTCTGCTAGCAGGGGGCTAACTTTGGTCATCGGATAATCCCTTGCTACCTCTCACGCACATACGTCCAGACCCATGGTAAAAAGGCACGTGTGTCCTCATCTTCGCTGGACTGCTGGATACACACACACAGGCTGCTCACTGTTGGCCTGTTACTGGGCTTTAATACCATCTTCTGGCTCTTAAATCAACACACAGACACACACATACACACACACACACACACACACACATACACACACACACACACACACACACACACACACACACTGTACATGCACACAGACTAAACACGTACAAATACACACACATAGACAGACCAGCTAAACGTGGATCAGGGAGCTGATATCAGGCAGCAGGCAGTCATCGCTCCCGTCCTCTGGCTTGCCTCTCGTCCCTGAGTGGTTATGCAAAGGCCTGCCCTCTGTGTTGATAGCCACCTGCTATTATTAGCTCCAGCTGGTCCAGTGCCCAGCGAATCATCAGTAGCACGGATACCCACAGCACTGCAGGGGGTCACAGATGCACCAAGACCAAGCACTCACACAATGGCATCCAGTTACGGCCTGTTTGAGAAGAGGAGAAGGGGGGGGGGGGGAGAACCAATGAGAGAGAAGAAAGACAGAAATAGAGAGAGAGAGAGAGAGAGAAGTTTTAACCTAAATATGTTTGTGTAACAGTTGCCAGCAGGCACAGTGCTGTGAGTGCAGTGAGTAAACCTCATTCCTCAACACCTTAAGAGATTCACACATCTGTTTTAGCCTCCTTGCTAGTATTTCTGGCTCACATACACATACACATACACATACACATACACATACACATACCCGTTGCAAGTTCGAGCCTGGTGCGGGACTGTGGTTGTCTATGCAACACAGGCTAGATATGGACAGACGCTTAGATCAATATTTTCCTGGTGAGCTTTCTGACCCGATGCCCAGCACATGGCCCCTGCACACGGCAGCGTTGCGTGTCTAATAACAAACATGATGCCAGAGTTTATATGGTAAATATGGGGTAGTTCCACACAGTCAATCTCCAGATGATAACCCTCTCTGTTAGATTTTATGAAGACATACAGCATCATTGCAAATGGATTCGAGCAGCTTGTGTGTATGTGTGTGTGGGTATGAGAGAGAGTGTGTGTGTGTGTTTGTGTGTGTGTTTGTGTGTCATGTCAGGATAGTGCCTGCGTTGTGGGGCGCTTCACCAATCGATTCCTGGAAACTGAAGGTCAGTCCTTGCGCAGTGTTGCCGCTTGCAGCAGCCATGCCCAAGCGACTCATACACACTCAAACACACACACACACACATATGGGTGCAGAAAGAGCTTGTTGTGTGTGAAAAACATGTTGGGTGCTTGTTCGCCACATTGGCAGAGCGCGGATGGATTTCATGCCACAGGATTCTGGGGTGTTCCACGTGGTGGCATGCGGGGCTATTTTGGGCGCTGTGAATGTCACATTTTTTGCATGAGGTCAGTGTGTGAGGCGTGACGCCTGAACTTTGGTCTTTCCTCTGCAGGTGAGAGGATTTCTGCTTTGTCCTCTTGGAGACAGACCGAAACTTGATTCAAGTCTTGTTGATTCAATAATTAAAAATTCTATTTATTTATAAAGTGCCATAAGCAATCAACATTTTCTCTTCTTCTAGAGAACTGCATGTTCCACCCTGAAGCATAAATAGAATGACATTGGAAAGGAAAATCTCTTTTTTAACAGGAAGAAACCTTAAGCAGAACCCAGCTCAGAAGGGGGGACTCATCTGCCTCAGGCTTGCCCAGAATAATATCTCTCAGATGGTGGACATAAGTGATAAAGATAATATTGATAATGATAATAATGTCAACTTTCTTTCTTTTCTCTCCCCTCTCTTGTCATCTACTATTTTCCCTCCCCTATCTATCTATCTATCTATCTATCTATCTATCTATCTATCTATCTATCTATCTATCTATCTATCTATCTATCTATCTATCTATCTATCTATCTATCTATCTATCTATCTATCTATCTATCTATCTATCTATCTATCTATCTATCTCTGCCTCTTTATCCCTGTCTCTCAGCTGTGGACATGAAGACATCGTTGCCGGGTGGACTGCGTAGCCCTGTGGGTGACTCGGGCCCTGGAGGCGGCGGCAGTGTCAGCGTTAGCATTAGCATTAGCGGCAGCGGAGGTGGCGAACGCGGCGTCAGCACCAGCAGCGGGAACAGCAACACTACCAACTCCTCCAACAACAGCGTCGGCGGGCCGGTGGACCTGCGCACAGACCTGCGGGCGGAGGTGCGCCTGAGCGCGCTCGGCGGGATGGACCCCGCGCTGACGGAGCAGCAGCTGCAGCACGAGCTGCTCCTCCTCAAGCAGCAGCAGGAGCTGCAGAAGCAGCTGCTCTTCGCCGAGTTCCAGAAGCAGCACGAGGTGCTCACGCGCCAACATGAGGTGCAGCTGCAGGAGCATCTCAAGGTTGGGCATGTTTGTATATGGGTGGGTGTGCAGGAGCGACTTCACATCCTCACTTTTCACATTTCACTCATTACATCTCTTTTCAAACTTTTGCTGGACCTGTTGAAAATATTGTTGTCACTTTATTTTCTGTGTGTGTGTGTGCGTGCGTGTGTGTGTGCTTGTGTGCATGCATGTGTGCGCGTGTGTGTGTAGCAGCAGCAGGAGATCCTGGCTGCCAAGCGTCAGCAGGAGCTGGAACAGAAGCGAAAGCTGGAGCAGCAGCGGCACGAGGAGCTGGAGAAGCAGCGTCTGGAGCAGCAGCTCATCATGCTGCGCAACAAGGAGAAGGGCAAAGAGAGTACGCAGCCAATCACAGAGCCTGTACACCAACCACCAGCCAATCACAGAGCATGTACACTACACATCAGCCAATCACAGAGCCTGTACACCACACATCAGCCAGTCACAGAGCCTGTACACTACACATCAGCCAGTCACAGAGCCTGTACACCACACATCAGCCAGTCACAGAGCCTGCACATCACACATCAGCCAATCACAGAGCCTGTACACCGACCACCAGCCAATCACGAGCATGTACACTACACATCAGCCAATCACAGAGCCTGTACACCACACATCAGCCAATCACAGAGCCTGTACACCACACATCAGCCAGTCACAGAGCCTGTACACTACATATCAGCCAATCACAGAGCCTATACACCACACATCAGCCAATCACAGAGCCTGTACACCACACATCAGCCAGTCACAGAGCCTATACACCACACATCAGCCAATCACAGAGTTCACACACTACACTCCAACCAATAACAGGTTTTAGACACCACCCTCCAACCAGTCACAGAGTCCAGCCACAACACTCCAACTACTCACATTCATAACAAGCAAGGGAAGACAATAGCCCAGTTACATGTAAGAATAGTTATAAAGCTCATCCAGGGTGAACTGTTAAACACAATCAGAACTCCTCTTCACCCTCTAGTTCCAGTAGAAGTTCAGGTCACGTTCACGTTTGAAGACTTAAACCCCTGAATCCTATGTCGTCTGGTTCCCTGAAATTCCCCTGTTTGAACCAAGGGGCTTAGTGAAACCACACTTCAGCAGTAGATGTTTCTGTAATTCCTGTCAAGACCGGCTTAATCAAATTACCTAATTGCCTTACCGGTGTTGACACGGCTCTTGTCTTGTCAGGTTGGGCATTTGCCTCTACTAGACTATAGGAGGTTTTCAGCTTTTGGCAGCAGATATGTTTATTTGTGTGTGTTTTTTGTTTGTGTGTGTTGACACAGGTGCCATTGCCAGCACTGAGGTCAAGTTGAAGTTGCAGGAGTTCCTCCTTAGCAAAAAGGATCCCACCCCCGGTGGACTAAACCATTCCTTCACCCAGAAGTGCTGGTGAGTGGTACATTCCCACAGAAGCCTTGGCCCCCTGTCTGTCCTCTCATTGCATTACATTTACATTTACTTTTACATTTAGTCATTTAGCAGACGCTTTTATCCAATGCAACGTACAAAGGACAGAACAATCAGGCTACGCGCAATAGAGACCTAGTGTAACAATAAATACTACTACTATACTACTATAAAAAGATAAAAAGTGCCAGTTAAGTACTATTTAGAGGAGAAAGCATTAGAGGAAAGATGCGGAAGATGGAGAAAGGGAGAGGAAGTGCAAGTTAGGAAGGGAGGTGCTCTCTGAAGAGTTGGGTCTCCAAGAGCTTCTTAAAGATAGAGAGGGATGCCCCTGCTCTGGTAATGCTAGGCAGCTCGTTCCACCAACATGGAACTACGAATGAGAATATGTCTCAAACATGTGCGACTGATTGAGTGATTCATTGATGAATTAGTTAATTAATTCAGTTATTAATTCATGTGAGTGAGTGATGTTGTATTGCCACTGTAGGTAACAGTTTCTGTAAAGCATATCAGAGTTTAATTCAGTTGAGTCAAATGGAACAGAAGCAACATGAGTTCATTTGAGTGGAATGAAGTTGAATTGAATATTTGATGTGATGTCCTCAGGGGCGGTCAGCACAGCTCCCTGGACCAGAGTTCCCCCCCTCAGACAAACACTCCTGGGACGCCTCCCTCCTACAAACTGCCCTGTCTCCTGGGTGCCTATGAGGGCAAGGATGATTTCCCTCTGCGCAAGACTGGTGAGTCGGTTTGTGGTGTGTGTGTGTGTGTGTGTGTGTGTGTGTGTGTGTGCCGACTCTTTCTGTCTTTGTCTGGCTTTGTTTCTTTTATTCTCAGGGTTTTGCCTCTGTCCTTCTAAATGTGTGCATATCTGTGTGTTGGTTGTCCGATTGATGGGTAGGTACGGTATGTACACTTCTCTTTGTAGTGTATGTATCAGTGTGTATGCGTCCATGCATTTGTGTGTGTGTGCGTGTGTGTGTGTGTGTGTGTGTGTGTGTGTTAGTGCACGCATTTGTGTGTGTGTGTGTGTGTGTGT
>NC_137916.1:17341394-17406394 GCF_963457725.1 Sprattus sprattus
TAAATTAGTATGTAAATGTTGAAAATGTGTGTTTCTGTTGTGGGGTGGCCTCTGTCCCCCCCCACACACACACACACACACACACGCCTTAAACTCCATAAAGAAATGGAATGATGCTCATGGTGGAGATTCATTCTAAATCGACTACTAGCATGACTTTATGGCCTTTCATCCGCCTCATCAGGGAGGTGCACTGTGCTAATGACTTAATTGGAGACTCTGTTAAGGACCGGGAAACGTGGTGAAGTAATTTATTCATTCATGTGGTCGCACCTCCATGCTTTACAAAAACGCGCCACAGCCTGCAGCATAATAGCCACTACTCCGAAGTGCTTTTCCTCCTGTGCCTCTGGCTCCAAAAAGTCCTTGCTAGTAAGTAGGGCATACACACACACACACATACACGCACACACACACACAAAGAAATAAAATGTAATGTTAGGGAGTCTTGGTGGTGAAATATGTTCGCTCATACACTTCATTGCTTTCACTCTAGCGGAACGGCAGCGGCGATAATGATGATGACATAACGGCCACCTAGTTAGTTTGCGGTGCATCTGCGTTAGTTGTCAGAAATAGCACTGGCGTTATTACTCTGAAATAGAGCGTGGAGTTTGTTACTGCGGCGCCGCTGCAGTTCTGCATCCAGCCGGTAAATTGACTAATGCGAAGAATAGAATGGTGACATCATTCTTCCAAGGAGGGCAGTTCGCCACAAATACACTTTCTCTCTCCCCCCTCTGTGTTTTTCTCCATGCGGAATGTTTTATTTCATCGACGATTCCGTTGACTCAGACGCTGATGACGCCATTTGAGTCTTTGCAGATTTTTTTTTGTCACAGGCCACCGCGGGCTCATTCATGGCAGAGAAAAAAAAAGCAGTAATTTGGTGACCACAATGTGATGTGTTTGAAACACCTAGCCAATGCAAGAAGCAGTCAGAGAAGCCTTCTGCCTTTTTAAGGCAACAAATGTGGACATACCTTAAATTAAGAAGAGGCTGGATTTGTCTACTTTTCAAGGATTTATAGAATATGCATGCCTTTGATGATAAACCCTATTAAGATATAGTAACCTGTTTCAAAGGTTTGTTTTAGTTGTGCTTCTGTTGTTATAAAACAAACTGAAATGTGGGACGGGAGTTTAAACTTGGAGGCTCGTTCCTTGTCATCCCTTCACACCCATTCATCCCACCTCCTCTCTCACTCTGTCCTATCTATCTATCTATCTATCTATCTATCTATCTATCTATCTATCTATCTATATATATATACATCTTTCTATCTATCTGTCTCTCTCTTGCTCTCTCTCTCTATCCCTCTCCTCTCTTCCTCTCCTTTTTCTTCTTGCCTCCTCCGTAGCAGCTGCGGTCCCTTCACCAGTCTCTGAATGCAGACGGGACGGTGAGCCCCCTGACTCTCTACACGTCCCCCTCTCTACCCAACATCTCTCTGGGCTTGCCTGCCAACTCGCACATCACGGTGAGTATCAGCTACACCCGTCCGCCACTTTACACCCTAGACCCAACACTTAAGCCGCACACTCTCGCTCTCCCCCACCTACCTCCTATGTCTCACACCACACTGCTTAATGTGTTTCCCTACACTCTAATTACAAGTTCAACAGTTTCAGTATGCAGTATCATACGTTAGCCATTCATACTCAATTTGTAGTTTCCTTAGTGCTGAACATGTACCCTAAAAACTACACTATGTCTGAAACTCTGAAGCAATTGAATTGTACCCCCAATTTCTGAAACCAATCTCCGCAAAACAAATGTAACACCCTACAATCCAACTTTAATTCCCTTCTGCATCTTTCACACTAATGCTCTCAGTCTAGCACTATTCTTCCACTCTACAGCCTACATCTTAACATCCCCTACACACGAGACAGTAATCACACCACATATCCCCGCAAATGTAGACATTCATTCATGAAAAATAAGGAAATCACTTCAACTTGGACTAGACGTAAAATACGCCACATTTATTTATATTTTTTAAGTAACATTTAAACATGTACGATGCTTCTCTGAGACTTTGTCAGCTAGGCACATCGTCAAATTTTCATCCCTGCTGATAATTAACTCTGTAAGTGTTTATCGTTCGATTGTCTGTCTTGTCTGTTTATGTACTGATGACATGCCGATATTATCGTGCATCCCTATGGCAACACGTAAGTGTAATGACGTTCCCGGGTGCCTTCCCTCTTCCAGAAGCTTCAGGAGGCTGAGTGCCAGGCCCTCCAGTCCATGCGTCAGGGCGGGGCTCTGACGGGGAAGTTTGTCAGCACCTCATCTCTGCCGGTGGCGTGCCTGCCCCCACCTGGACCCCCCCATGACGCCGACCAGACCAACTCCCACTCCCACTCCTCGCTGCTGCAGCACGTGCTGCTGCTGGAGCAGGCCCGACAACAGAGCGCACTGCTAGCAGGTACGCCCATACACACACACACACACACACACAGTCTCATACACGTTGACACACACTCTCATACACACACACACATACATACCCGTACTGTGGTAGCCCAAGCTGCTCAGTGGGTGAATTATCTAACCAGGACTATACAGGGTAGCTTTAGGACCCTGGGGAGGTGTTCTGGGGACAAGGCAGGTCGGGCTTTCCCTAATTGGAAGCTCACCTGTAGATTGTTTGACTAGTTGCTGATCAGTGCAAATCATGCAAATGAAAAAGGTTTAAAGCGTCAGTAGGAATGACTGACGAGAGAGCTGGCTGAAAAAGAGAGACAGAGGGGAAGGTGCCGGTTGCACTGCGTGCAAGGCATAGGTTTCCCCCTATTTTCTGTTAATTTGACTACTTTTGTTTGTATCTGAAAAGAGTTAATAAAAGAATATGATTTGTTGCGTCGTGCTGAGAGCTGGGCTGCGACAGTACACATACACGTACAAATATGCGCACCCGCATATGTGCATACACACATGCTTACAAATACACATACACCTATGCACACACACACACACACACACACACACACACACACACACACACACACACACAATCACATACACACAGATGAAACCCTTCACCACCATTAGGGCCATCAGCAGAGTAGGAAGTTTGGCATGCTATTTGGGTCAGAACTCTTTTAGTCCTCCCTGAGGATCGTCCAGATGATGTCTGTTTTTTGTCCACTTTTATATGTGGCTGTAAAACAGTGCGACTCTGCAGATATGCATCACGTCGTTAGAGCTCTACGCCATCATCTAACAACCACACCAGGAGCTGGCAGTACACAGACTCTTATGAGACTGCTATCTGACTTTATGGTTTAATAATAACTAAGAACGTTTAGCTCATCCATCCTCTCTCCGCCTGGACTGACACACCAAAGGAAGGGAATACACTACAGTGACATCTTTAGGGGGGAAAAAACCCCACTCAGAGTCCGCTTAAAGTTTTAGTAGTACATTTTATGTACTGTATGACATAGTATGATAAGTTAATCATAGGATACATCATTTTAAAGGTTTAAAGAAAAGTTAATGTTATTGTTCGAGGGGCTCTGTTGATGAGATGATCTGTTCTGACAATTACATGCACGCAGGGTGATCTACTTGGTCCATTTACTGTGTCACCAAGTCTGCACGCCTAGGTCGTCAGGAAGTCACTGAAGGGGCATCGCTGAGACTGTTCTTCATCTTTTACCCACAGTGCCCATGTACGGCCAGTCGCCGTTGGTTACGGGTGAGCGAGTGTCGAATAACATGCGCACGGTGAACAAGCTGCCGCGGCACAGGCCCCTGAGTCGCACCCAATCAGCGCCGCTGCCTCAGAGTCCGCAGGCCCTCCAGCAGCTCGTCATGCAGCAGCAGCACCAGCACTTCCTGGAGAAGCAAAAACAGTACCAGCTCAACAAGGTAGGGGGCACTCACACTCATATATAGACATACATACATACATACGTACATACATACACGCACATGTACACATACACTTGCACAACACAGGAATGCGCGCACACACACACACACACACACACACACACACACACACACACACACACACACACACATACACACACACAGACAAACATAAGCACACACACACACACACACAGAACACAAGCACACAAGGACACACATACAGGTACACACATGGACACCCACCAGCACTCACATAAGGCATGCAAACACTTACAGTAGTGGAAGCAGAATGTTACCTAACCTAGGTAGGCGTACTCAGGAGGGGTGTTATGTCATCTCATATATACACATAAACAGGCTATGCATTAGTTAGTGACTAAAAGCATACATTAAATGTATGCTATACTTATTCTACTCTAATTCTAATTGCACTTAAAAACTAAAGCCATGTAAGAAGGGCCTGTTCAAATATGTGGCCTTAGCAACTGCAGTCTGTTTTTTGCTATAATGACGTTAGGCTGTAGAAACAGTCTGCCTACAGACGGTGGTCTGGAGGCAGCTGTCCCAACCTCCACGCACTACAGGGGAAACGGTTAGCGTTGACCCCGAGCGGTCAGGAAGAAGAATGATGGCCTGTTTCCTTTTGCGCTCACAGTTGAGCTCAGATTGATCCTTTATTATTTTAAACTCTCTTGTTTGCTGGCGAAGGGGATGTGTTCCTGTCCGGCTACGGCTGAATCCAGTGGGGAACCCTGGGAGTGTAGCTTCACCAGCCTCTCAGAATAGACTGCAAACCACAGTGTGGACCAGAGAGTACTGGGTTCGCTGTGATGATGGTGGTTCACTCTTAAAAAATGTAGGACTTGCAGTGTGTCTGGTTTGTAGAACTTCTAACATGATGCATGACAGGCAGTAACAGCAGCCAATCAACAATTAGCTTACAGCCAAACAGGCAAGGCAAACAGACCCTCTTTGGGAACTGGGCATTGACCAGTTAACTTCTGATAGATGTCTTTCTAGTCAGGTGTTCATTGACATGACAGCATTAAGCTACCATGAGCTAGCATGCCAATCGCAGAAGGCAACAACCAATAGGCTCTGTTTATCCACTCAGCTCCTCTCCAAGGGGGTGGAGCTTCCCCGACAGCCACCCACCCATCCTGAGGAGACGGAGGAGGAGCTTACTGAGACAGCCGAGATGCTGGAGGAAGGGCGAGGGGAGGGGCTTGAGCATACACGTGAGCCACGCCTCCAGAGGGACGGTTCGGGCGAAACATCGCCCCCATCAGAGCGCCTGCTACCCCTGAAGGGTGAAAGCACAGAGAGTGACCTGGAGGAGGAGGATGATGAAGATGAGGCCATTGAACTCAAGGAGTCCGATGAAGATGGCACCCTCTATGGACAGGTAGGAGGAACTGCTGTTCAGTTTGCTTCGTGTTGAACATTACTCTTGCGTGTTAATTATAATGATTTGTCTGTTTTTGTGGCAAAGGTACTTGAATCAGGCTGCTCATTTTAAAGATGTCAGAACATGTCAGAGCATGAATTAATTGATTGGATACAAATACAAGTGAATAGCAGGCAGTGCGAAAAGAGCCCGTTATCACGGCATGGGCTAAGCTCAAAAAGCTGGCGAAAATCTTCTGAAATTCAAAGGCCAACATTATGACACAGGTCATAATACCGCAGAAACAGATTGTAAGGAAGGCAGCAAATCGCCATTTTATTTGTTACTGAATTACTGAGGTATGCATAAATATCTCCAGTGCCGACTCCACACACTGCAAATAATCCTCCGTTCTTCAGCACCTAAGGGTCCCTAAAATAAATCCATCTTACTTCATACAGTGCATTTCTAATAAGCTCTGTTATGTAACTGTCCACTTACTTACAAGTACATAACTTACTCACGCACATAAGATTGAATGCTGAAGGTCGAACCCAATGACCCCATTCCGCCTGTCTGCCATGCTCTGGAAAACTCCATGTCGGAACAGAACATTCCAGAAAGGCTCCAGCGGTAAGCCACTGCATCTTTGGTGGAGACCTGCTTCCAGTGGCGTTGCCCTGTCGACACACGGACAATTTGTTTTCTCATGTAGATGCCATTGGAAAGAAAAAAACTGGTGAGGATTATGAAGATGCTAATGATGCTGGTTTTAACAACAACCACAACAGGCATTACTTCAGGGAAATAACAGGGTGATTTTCATAGACTTTTTATGGCAGATGTACAAAAGGTTAAATGCAAAAGAAGGTCTGGCAGCTGGGTCAAAGCAAGATCCCTACTCTTGACTCTTGAAGGGGAGTTTTATTTCCGTGTTTTTGATTCTGTGCTTTCCTTGACTCTTTTTCTGGTGTTGATTTTTTGAGACGATGGCGTCAGGATATGTGCTGCTGGAAAATGGACGGTGTCTGTCCCTCTCACAGTGGAGAACAAGAGAGGTAGAGAGAAAGACACATATTCAGAGATCATACACACTTTCAAAAAACTCTCCTTAACTTACAAAAAAATTCAATAATAATAAATGCGGGCAAATGCTTTCATATCCACCCACTGAGTGAGTCATAGTGTGTTAGCCGCAGCTCACAGAGAGTGGAGCAGTGCCTGCTCTGGAGAATGAATGAGCTGTAGTTTGCATCACGGATGCCCTTTCAAAAAACCGCCACCCAGCCACCTGAGTATCACAGTACTCAAAGGATTCTTGGTGAACTCAAAAAGGAACAAAAAACTTTCATTTGAAGGTTAATTCAAATAATTTCAGTCTTGTTTCCGGGCTAAATCAGAGGAAGTGTTTTGTTGGTGCTGTTGCTAATTGATGCTAAATGCCACAGAAAGCTAGCGCGTACGATCTCCTCCTCATAACCTCTCCACTTCTTTTGGTGCTCTTCTGTTGGCAGTGCTGAAAGACAGTTTTTGATACAATATTGGATTTTCATTAGATTTTCAAAGACGTACATTTGTGCCTTTGACATGTTTCCTGGCATGTCTGACAGGGCACTGACTCTGTCAGGGAGTCTACTTTGTGTTGAGTCACGATTTGGAGCATGTCTCTTCACACATAAGTACTAATTGGTCTTCCACACAGGAAAATTAGATGATTGAGACTGATCAATAAAGTGATGACTGTGAGGAAGTATTCACCTTGGTGCAGGGCTTTGTGTGTGTGTGTGTGTGTGTGTGTGTGTGTGTTTGTGCGCGTGTGTAGAATTTGCATTCAGCCAGCTAGCTTCCTGCTCAAGCTGAGATCATTGAGAAAGATTCTGTCAAAGAGCAGAACATTGGAATTCAGGCGGCATCCTGCCTTCTCTCACTGGAACACACACACACACACACACACACACACACACACACGTTTACACAGCACGTATGCACTCACACACACGCACACACACTGACACTCACACACACACACACACACACACAGTCATACACCAAACATACACACAGCACGTATGCACTCACACACACAGTCTCCTCCCCCGTGTCCTCTGTGCTTTTTACCCCTCTTATTTTAGTGAATGGACTCGTCTCTGACTCATCTCTCCTTGGTGATTCATCCCACCCTCCCTTCCAGTTTTTTTCTAACTACAGCATCTCTGTCTCCCTACCTGCAGCATCTCTCCCCCCGGCTCTCTCTCTCTCTTCCTCTCCTTCCCTCTCTCTGTCTCTATCTCTCTCACTGACTCACTTCCTCTCTCTCTCCCCCTCTTCCTCCTCCGCCTTCCTTGTGGTGCACTTTACACCCAATCAAATCTCATTGGGAATAGTCAACTAATTAAAGATCGTTTTCTGTTGTGACGTGTTTGTGTGTGTGTGTGTGTGTGTGTGTGTGTGTGTGAATGTCTTTGGAGAGGACAGGATGTTGATGAAGAGGATAGGGAGCACATAGTCATCTCAATAGAGATGATATCCTTTAAAACATCTCAGACTCAGAAGTTAGCAGAAGTTGCCCCCTCCCTTCCTTGTTTCCCCTCGTTGTCTGCTTTCCTCTTTTCCTTTCCTTGCTCCTCTTCTTCTTTCATCTCCTTTTTCCTTCTTTCCTTCTGTCTGTTATCATCTCATTTTCTTCCTCCCCTTCGTGTCAGCTCTCCTCTCCCCTGTGCACACACACACACACACACACACACACACACACACACACACACACACTCACACACACACACACACACCATACGCCGTGTTAGTGTGTGCATGCGCATTAGTGTGTGTCTGTCTGTGTGTGTGTCTGTGTGTGTGTGTGTGTGTGTGTGTGTGTGTGCGGGTGTGTACGGGTGTGCGCGTGTGTGCACACCCTGCTCCACTTGTCTTGAATACAAATGGCCTGTGCACATCCATGCTGTGAATAGAGGACAGAGAAAGGTGGGAGAGAATATGCTGCAGCGTCTAAGTGTCTTGAATGAACAAGAGATCAGCACACAGTAGGCACAGTGTGTCATTGTGAATGAATTTGTGTGTGTGTGTGTGTCTGTGTATGTGGTGGGAGGGGGGGTGGAAGTTGCACACACTATACACCACAACACTGATTCGTATCATTGATGTGTCAACCTGTATCTCTCAAGTCATTCTCCGTGTTGCACATAGTCTCTCTCTGTCTCTCCCTCTCTCTCACTCTCGCTCTCTCTCTCTCTCGCTCTCTCTCCCTCTGTCTCTGTCTCCCTCCTTCCTTGACTCATTCTCTATCTGACTTTCATGGCATGTGTTTTAACTTGTTTTTTTCAAACACACAAGACCTCGCCAAGCCATCCGTTCATCTCCCTTCCTCTCCCTCTCATCTCACTCTCCATCTCTCTCTCCTTCTCCCTCTCCCTTTCCCTCTCCCTCCCTTATTTTGCCTCCTGACATAGAGCAGACCTCTGTCTTTCCCTCTCTCTCTTTGGGGTGTGCCTGCAGTATGTGCGTGCCTGTGTGTGTGTGTGCGAGAGAAAGCGAGAGAGGGAGAGAATGAGTGTGTTTACTGCAGGGGATGTGTAAAGTAGCTTTTTGGCTAGCCTTGCTGCAGCTCCCCTTCGTCTGCCCTTTTGAGGGTTGAATGAGGGATGAGTACTCACGCTCATACGCACACACACACACACACACACACACACACACACACACACACACACGTCACACACACACACACACATACATACACACACACACACACACACACAAACACTAACAAATGCATATCACCTGCCCTTTTGAGGGCTGAATGAGGGATGAATTTACACACACACATGCACGCACAACCATACACTGCCAGCCCTTATGAGGGCTGGATGGAATCACATGCGCGTACACACACACACACACACACACACACACACACACACACACGTTCTGCCTTTTGAGAGTTGGTTGTGTGCACACGTGCGCTGTGTTCTTTGTTTAGAGTGTGCTGTTTATTCTGTTCAAGGCTTAATATAGTTAAACTGTGCTGATCTCCCCCTCTGTTTCTCGTCTATCTCTGTTTTCATTCTCTCTTTCTTCTGGCTGTCTGCTGCTTGGTTCTTCTCTTCACCCGTAAATGGCAGTTCTTACCTTTGCAATTGTGTTTCATTCTTGTTTTTTCTCTGTGGAACTCGAGTGACAGAAATACATGTGTCCACTCTTTGAGAAAGGAAACGGTCAGTTATGATGTCATTTGTTAGTCAAACACAGGGTTTGTGTCCCATTCTAGTGCATAGTAGGAGTGAGCTAGGTGTAAGAGGGTGTTAGAGGGTGTAACAAGGTGCTCTGGGGGCGAGTTTTCAAGAGATCCTTGAAGCTAAGAGAGGGATGCCCCTGCTCTTACAGCATTTGGTAGCATGTCCTACCATTGAGGAACCACAGATGAGAAAGGGATTGCCTTGTGTGAAGGCATGGCGACGCAGATCGACGTTCCTTGGAGGAAGGCAGTGCGCAGGAAGGATGGTACTCTGTGTGACTGAGTTCAGGTAGATGGGTGCAGACACAGTAGTCAGTCTGGAGGCAAAGTCAGTTTAACGGGTAGCCCAGTTGAGGTTAGCGATCAACAGAGTGACGTGCGTTGCGTTCTGGACCATGACAGCTTCTCTGCATGCTGGGAGACCCGCTGGAAAAGCATTGCAGTGGTCGAGCTTAGATTGCAACAGGAATGTGTGAGCAGGTGTTTTACTAAGACCTTGCTCTTGGTTCTGATTCGGTACTTTTTCAGCATCTTTCAACAGCTGGAAGTACATTTTCTATGTAAGAATTGTAATCACATGATCATCAATAAGCAGTCATATATTATTTAGTGCTTGATTTATTGACATCTGTAAGAGTTCTATAAATATACATCTGTAAATATTAACAATATAATTTGGCTTCAGAAAGCTGAATAAAGTTAACATAAGACTGATAGTGGAAAGTGACTGTAAGTTGTCATTGTCATCATTATCATCATCTTCTATCATTCTTCTTCTTCTGCAGTTTTCAGACCAGCATCACATTCAGCAGCTCAACGTGTTCCAGGCCTCTCTCTCCATCACTGGCATGCCCCACAGACCCCTGGGAAGGGCCCAGTCCTCCCCGGCCACGGCCGGTCTTAAGGGTACCATGGCAGAAGTTCCCATTAAGCACCTCTTCACTACAGGTAGCCAATACTCCAAATAAAACAACTTCATCTAGAGCATTCAAATATGACAGACTGGATTCGGTAGACATCCATGTATCACATGCAGTCATTTTATTCTCTTTAGTTGAGTGCCAGCAGATCAGTTTATTGATTCAGGACATTTAAAAAGCATACATTGTAAGATGTATAGAAATTATTAAGGGGGTATGACCTATCCCCTAAAGAACAGAATTGTCTCTATCTATCTATCTATCTATCTATCTATCTATCTATCTATCTATCTATCTATCTATCTGTACATCTATCCATGTATCCATCCATCTTTGTATTTTTATCCATCTGCTTGTCTATCTGTCTGTGTTATCAACAAATCACTTTCTCTTCATCCATCTCTCTCTCTCTTTCTGCAAATCTTTTACTTTAATCGTTATATATTTATCCTCCTTCATTCTCTCCATCCTCTCCATGAGTCAGGCCTGGTGTACGACACGCTGATGCTGAAGCACCAGTGCATGTGTGGCAACACCCACATCCACCCTGAGCACGCCGGACGCATTCAGAGCGTGTGGTCCCGGCTGCAGGAGACCGGGCTGCTCGGCCGCTGCGAGGTGAGGCCCCGTCCTTTACTGCCCTGGAGGATCAGCGGCAGTGTGTTCTCTAGAGTACTGTGTTGTTGCATGAGATGTTGACCGTGCCTTCACTCTGATAAAATGACCAAATGTTGGCAAAAGTCAATGGGATGAATTGGGCTTGTCCTCATTGAAGAGATGTTGAAAATTCTGCTCAGAAACTTCTGTTTAAGGACACATTTTAGAATTAGTTTTTGCATTTGTCTCAGCTTTTCACCAGTTTGTTTGGGTCTTGTTTGGTAGAACATCACTGTGGCCACTACACGCCTCTGAAACCAGGCAACAGTTTGTCACCCAGATACTAATACCTTCTGTTGTGTTTGTTTGTTTGTTTGCTTGTTTGTTTGTTTGTTTACAGAGGATCAGGGGCAGGAAGGCCACGCTGGATGAGATTCAGACGGTTCACTCAGAGTATCACGCTCTGCTCTATGGCACCAGCCCTCTCAACAGACAGAAGCTGGACAGCAAGAAGCTTCTAGGTGGGGGCAGCCATACACATACATTTGAGTCCATACACTATCAGTAAATACACACATACTTCAAAAGCATTATTGCCTTGCATTATATTTTCAATATGTTTGTGTGAACCACCATTGCCTTTGTCCCACCCAATTATGTAAGTATAGGTCATATTGCAGTTCTGTAATACGCTAAAATGATGTAGGTTAACATATTGTGGCATATTGTGGTACCGTGCAGGTTAACATATTCTGGTGCCATGTCTCATGAAATGAACTTGAAGTGTCCATTCACATATTCACATAGATTGATTGTATGTGCTTGTTATATGAAGGCTTGTTCATGGCGATGCTGCTCAGTGGTAGTATTGGTGCAGGGCAGGGCTTTGTCCTCCTGACGTTATGCAAAGTGTGGCCCTTGTCTCTGGGCCAGTCCTGCTTCCAGCTCGCTGCCTCACTGAAGTTTGCAATCCCTGACAGATGAGGGTATTTTTAGGACTTAGAGCAGCCCCCCCCCCCCCCCCCCCCCCCCCCTCACACACACACACACACACACACACACACACACACACACACACACACACACACTTACACACACCCTATTGCCCCCCGCCACATCCACCCATCCCTCCTCCTCCGTGTGTGACTCACCAGCAGAAAGGAATTGGGGGGGGGGGGGGGGGGGGGGGGTGGAGGGATTCTCAGGAGGGTGGCACGGTGGGGGGGTTGACTGGGGGCATTTGCAGGTTGACAGGCCAGTGGAGACGTCAAGGCGTGCATCAGAAGTGAATGGCAGCCTCAGTTCATGCCTCAGTCTACAGTTGTCTCAACCCAACTCAATCCGACATGGCTGCATATACACACATACAGTGAGACACTGCCCATATGAAAATATGCTCCGTGATGGAGGATCCTCAAATGTATCTATTTAGGGATTTAAGGCTTTTCTGTGTGGCGTATGGCTCATGCTTGTTGGGAAGGCGAGAGTTCGAGAGTTACAGACACTGCTGTAGCTCAAGCAACTCATTGGAACACTGAGCTCAGTGGAGCTGCTTAAGCAATTACAGCAGTTACTGCTACAGTGAATTGCTGTATGAAAATGTAACTGATGGAGCTAGTGTCTAATATTTAAGTGTGTTTCTTCCGTAGGGCCAATGAGTCAGAAAATGTACGCCATGCTGCCCTGTGGAGGTATCGGGGTGAGTTCACTTCTTTTCAGTTATTTTACACATCCACCCTCCCTGCTCCCTACAGATAGATGCACATCCACCCTCCCTGCTCCCTACAGATAGATGCACATCCACCCTCCCTGCTCCCTACAGATAGATGCACATCCACCCTCCCTGCTCCCTACAGATAGATGCACATCCACCCTCCCTGCTCCCTACAGATAGATGCACATCCACCCTCCCTGCTCCCTACAGATAGATGCACATCCACCCTCCCTGCTCCCTACAGATAGATGCACATCCACCCTCCCAGCTCCCTACATATAGATGCACATCCACCCTCCCTGCTCCCTACATATAGATGCACATCCACCCTCCCTGCTCCCTACAGATAGATGCACATCCACCCTCCCTGCTCCCTACATATAGATGCACATCCACCCTCCCTGCTCCCTACATATAGATGCACATCCACCCTCCCAGCTCCCTACATATAGATGCACATCTACCCTCCCTGCTCCCTACATATAGATGCACATCTACCCCTCCTCACAGAGACACATAGATCTACTTCTTTGAAGTCTACTTCATGCAGCATGTCACTGTCATCAGCATTCAGTCAGAAGTTCATTGCTCATTATGAAATGATGAGAGAGAGTGAGGTGTCGAGTGAGGGAGTGCAGTGGTGCCTCATGTGTCTGTTGCGCCCCCTTCAGGTGGACAGCGATACCGTCTGGAACGAGATGCACTCCTCAGGGGCCGTCCGCATGGCTGTGGGCTGCGTCATTGAGCTGGCCTTCAAGGTTGCCGCCGGAGAGCTCAAGGTGACACACACAAAAACGTACTCACACACACACTGATATTTAGCCGCTTCCCTTTGTATGGAGAGTAGACAGAGAGTTCTCTGTGTGACCATCATGTATCTATCTGTAACGTCTACAACTTCCTGCCTCTCAACAAATAGAATGGTTTCGCTGTGGTCCGTCCACCTGGGCATCATGCAGAGGAGTCCACAGCCATGTGAGTAGCCCCGTGGCATTGTGGGTAACGTGTGTGTGTGTGTGTGTGTGTTGGGTGGGATCTGGGGACAGCTTATTGGTCTGGGTGGTGTCAGGGAAGGCTGCTGGCAGTGCCACTTTGTTTGAGTCTGAAATACTCCAGAGGGGCTGAATTATTCATAACTGAACATTCTGTGTTGTTCCACCTTTCTACTTTGTGCTCTATAAAAAAGGTTTATTTATATCTGTGTGTGTGTGTGTCTGTGTGTGTGTGTGTATCACAGGGGGTTCTGCTTCTTCAACTCAGTGGCCATTACTGCAAAGCTCTTGCAGCAGAAACTCGGAGTAGGAAAGATACTCATAGTAGACTGGGTGAGTGTTCAGTGCACTACCGCCATTTTGCTCCCTCTGTTTTTTTCTCTTCTACCTCTCATCTCAGCATCTCTTTTTCTCTCCCAATCTCAGTCTCTCACCCTGCCTTTTTCATCCTTTCAATACCTTTTACCTCTTATGGGTAAAGTAAAGTTCTACTTGTAATCATATCCAGTCGTATTTGAGGCTGTAGATTTTCCAGATGCCTAGACATTAGCTCATAGGACAACTGTGAATAGCTAGATCTGGTGGTGTGTAAGCAGATGCATGAACTCACAGAGGATCAGAGAGAGGCCATTTCCAGGGCTCAGGAGAGAGAGGAGTTAAGCTGTGAATATTCAGTAATTTTTACTGTTCGGAAGACCTCTCTGAACACACTTCTGTTTCCCTTCTCTCCCTTTCACTTTCTAAAAACGTATTAAACATATTCTTTTTCCCTTGTCTCCCTACCTTAGGATATTCACCATGGCAACGGAAGTCAGCAGGCCTTCTACAACGATCCCAACGTACTGTACATCTCCCTCCATCGCTACGACGACGGCAACTTCTTTCCAGGGAGTGGCGCTCCCGAGGAGGTCAGTAATGAAGGTCAAGGGTGAAAGATCAGGTCAAAGTTCAAAAGTTGAACATGAACATGAGCCTATTCTATAATGGGAAAGTTGTGTTGAATGTGAATGTTAACATTTATAATCTACCTGTGCTGATAGTCAGATTTTGGGGAAGAAGTGAATTTATGGAAATTAGATGACGTGTACTGGCAGTGTACTGGCCTGCTCCAGAGGGCTCATGTCCAGAATGGGATGCTTCCTCCAACTTTATCCAACTAGCAACCACCCAGACTCATTTAGGAAAGACTGCAGCAGCACAGCCACACAGCTCAGGCCGGGGGGCCTTGAAGGATTCTGTTACTGTGCAAAGAAATGCTTGGAGCTGATTTTCTCCTGTGTGTGTGTGTTTGTGTGTGTGTGTGTGTGTGTGTGTGTGTGTGTGTGTGTGTGTGTGTGTGTGTGTGTGTGCGTGCGTGTGTGTGTGTGTGTGTGTGTGTGTGTGTGCAGGTGGGAGTCGGACCAGGAGAAGGCTTCAATGTGAACATTGCCTGGACGGGTGGAGTAGAGCCCCCTATGGGTGATGTGGAGTATTTAACAGCCTTCAGGTATGTACCACCCTGCACCAAACCCCCTTAAAAATCAGAAGGAAAAAAAAACAATACAGTCTTGATATCAGTTCCAGCAGTTTCAGGTGAATTCCCAAGATTACAACTCAAGGATAAAAACTCTTCTTCCCAGACCCCTCATAGAAGTATACACAGAAAGCAGAAAATCAGATAATTACATCGGACAAATGATTAAGTGATTCATATGATTGACAGCCCAGGCACAGTAATGTCCTGAAGCATCTGAGTTCACTGAGTCCATTCATAGGTCTGACAGTCATGAGGACACGCCCTGTCTCATTCAGTTCGCTCGTCTGTGGGCGTATCCATGTGTCTTTATGATCCAGAGTGCGGTCAGTGACTCTAACTGTCTGTTCTGTTAGGACTGTGGTGATGCCGATCGCCAACGAGTTCTCTCCGGATGTGGTTCTGGTGTCGGCCGGTTTCGACGCGGTGGAGGGTCACCAATCCCCTCTGGGTGGCTACAACGTCACGGCAAAGTGTGAGTAACGCTGCAGCATCGCTCGCCGTGTACCCCCCTCCTCCACGTCTTCATGTTTCTTTCTCTCTCTCTCTTTCTCTCTCTTGGTCTCTCTCACCATCACTCTCACTCACCCTCTCTCTCCCTCTCTCACTCATTATCTCCCTCTTCCCTCTCTCTGTCTGTCTGTGTGTGCGTGTGAGTGAGCATCCCGCACGATTCATTGAGAAGCCCACCCTCCTGCAGGCAGCCATGACTCATCGCTCCCTTGTGTGACGTTCAGCTGGAGACTGATCGTTGGTGCCATGTGTGAAGACACTGGACTGTGTGTGTGTCCCACACTTCTCTTCTCTTCTCTACCCTCATCTTCTCTTTTCTCTTTTCTTGAAGTGTGTGTGTGTGTGTGTGTGTGTGTGTGTGTGTGTGTGTGTGTGAAGCCTGTGTTTAAAGCATATACAACCCATGAACAGGAAAGCACTGACTCAAAGCCAGTCAGCTGTTGAGTTTTTTGACTCTAGCGCCCTCTAGTGGCATACACTGACCCTGAGTCTCTGGCACATTCCTACATGTTACACGGCAGTCATAGTTTCGTATCACTGGCACTTGGTGTGCAGCAGCCGGCAGAGCACACGTCCACGGCATAACCGATCACAGGAACTGTGAGAAGATGACTCACTTTGTTAATATTCGGTGCTAATATGAGCATAATTGTGAAGTCACCGGCACATGTGCTGGCAGTTAAGCAGCCCTACGGTAATTTTAGAGAGTGTGTGGCTCTGGCAAGCTGTGGTGACAGAACCAGCTCACCATAAGAAACACTCAGAACTGTTGGTGCATATGGCACACTGTGGTTTGATTCAGTGAATGGAGCTCTATTGATAAATGTGTTTTCTATACTCATATAGTATCATTAACATTTCTTTGTTTGTGTGTTTCTGTGTGTCATGTAAGTTTGTCCCCACGCTGAAATGAGGACAATAACACACCTGTATTAACTGAGCCATGGGAATAAAGATGGTTGATGAGTCATTTGTGTGTGTCGTGTAGGTTTTGGCCACCTCACTAAGCAATTGATGACACTGGCGGGAGGGCGAGTGGTTTTGGCTCTGGAGGGGGGGCATGACCTCACAGCCATCTGCGATGCTTCTGAGTCCTGTGTGTCAGCGCTGCTGGGAGATGAGGTATACCCACGTGCACACACAAACAGTACACACACACACACATACGTACAAACACACATGTGCCCAGACATAGTGTACATAAACTCACGGATGCACAGACACACACACACATACACGTGCCCACACATAAATAAACACACACACACACGCTGACACAAACATACACACACATTTTCAAACTTGCACACACTTAGACTCCCATACATACACATACCCCCATTGTACTCAGATGCATCTGCAATGCCTCATAGTCCTCAGTGGCTGTGCACAAACACACAGACACGCGCACTTGTATGTATACAAACACATGTTCACACATAGAGCCACATATCATATGTAAATTGAATATAATTGTCAGTAGAGTCACTGTATGTATTTAAATGAACTAGGATACAATAGAGTAAAACAGCAGCTGAACAATGCCCTTTAACCTTTGTGATGTCAGCTGGAACCTGTGCCAGAGACCGTCCTGCAGGAGAAGCCGTGTCCCAAAGCAGCCGCCTCTCTGGAGAGGGTCATTGAGATCCAGAGTGAGTTTCACCAACATCTACACTGTGACTCCTATACAGAATTAGCCCCACCATTTGGGCCCTTTGAGCACAAGCCACCGTCCATCATCTCTTTGATTGGCCAGATCCGTCCATTAATGACCATTTTTTGGTAGCATTGACTCACTCTTGTCTCCATCTGTGTTCCTCTCTTTCTCTGTCTCGATCTCTTTATCCTCTCCCTCTCTCTTTCTCTTCCTCTAGGTAAACACTGGAGTTCACTGCAGAGACTGGCTCCGACAGTGGGTCAGTGTCTGTTGGACGCCCAGAGGAGAGAGAAGGACGAAGCTGACACGGTGACGGCCATGGCCTCGCTCACCGTTGATGCCGAGCAGGCCACTGTTGTCACGGAAATCAGGTACTGTCTACATCACAGATGCACGTTCCTTGTTTCCGTTCACATGGAATGGGAAAATTATAAAGTACTACACTTATACGTATTATATATATATTATGGGTAGAGCATATTCAAAAGGCAAATTCAAATCTATCATTTAAAACAGTGCTTTTCAAGTCAAATCGACAAGGTGCTGTTTGAGTCATTTACCTTGTGTGCAGAACGTGGCTGGGGTCTCAGTAGGATGTTAATGTATATTTTGCATGTTGATGAACAGCTCTGTCTGTCGCCGATGCTCACGTCCTGTCTCCCACTTCCTGTTTCCTGTTTTAGGTCAGTGGAAGAGCCGATGGAGGAGGAGCCGGTGCTGTAGGGCAACTTGATCTGTCGCGACCTGCGGCAACTCCTTTGTCTCTAGCCCCTGGGCCCCGCGTGACTCTTTCTCCCTCTCACACACCCTTCTTCCCCCTCCTCTGTCGGGACCCTCGACCCACCACACCTCACCTGTGCCTGTGTCACCTGTGTCACACACACGTGTCCTCAGGTCAGCGTACTGGAGTGTGTGTGTGTGTGTGTGTGTGCACGCATTTGTGTATGTTGGGGGGGGGGGGGGGGACAGGTGAGAGAAACCAAACACGCTCTCTCTCGTTCGCAAGGGGCCGGTAAGAGAACTTATTTGATTGGCAGGTGGATGTGCAAGAAGAAGGTGGGACCTTCTGCTGAAGCCTTTGTTTATATGACACTTATTGTTATTTTTTTGGGTAAACTACAGCACCGACAACACATGAAAGACAATGGCAGTGGCATATTGTCGTGGCAACGGCTGAAGAGGCTATGTACATTTCCTGTGCTACTTTTTCAGTAAAACAGGAGGAAAACACAACACTCTTCAGGACATTTTCAAAATGGAAAAAGCCAACAAGAAGCAAAAATATTTCAACCTTATACATATGCTCAATAGCTCATACACACTTATACATAGACACACACACTGTAACTTACACACAATGATCCCAAATATGATCCCAGCTGAAGAACAACAAAGACTTTTGGGCTCTCTGTCACAAACATGCATACCTCTTTCCTCTACATGTTTATTGGTTGGAATACATGTTTGTCTGTACAATAATTTGTTCAAAGAAGCACACTATCGTATATATGGATACGATGTATGTATAGGCTTATATATGTGGTTCTGTATGTGTGTCCTGTAAACACATGCTTGATATATATTTATATATAAATACTGTACAATATCTCGGTCATGTGTTTGATAATTGCTGTGGTTGGGTTTATGTGGATAGAACCACACAGTGCCCACCCTCCCACCCCCACCCCAACAACAACTTTTTTTCCCCTCCGGTTTTGGCCAATTGATTTGATGGAGGCTGCTGTACCGTCCACTTTATCGCAGCGGCCATGAGACACTTTCAGGAGACAACAGATTCATTTTTGGGCACACACTCTTGACGGCTCTTCTCTCACACACAGACACTCACACACGTGCACACACTCACGTACACACACTTTCATAATGACACAGAACCTATTGGCAGCCCTGTGTGCCCTGTGTGAGATGCATTGCTAAGACTGTGTTTGCTGGCTTATCCCCGACACTGACAGACCAAATAGTGGTTTCTCAGTGAACATGTTCTTAAAAAGAACTTGGTGCCTTTTCTGAGACATAATAATATTATTATAATAATAATAATAATAAAGAAAAATAAATTCCACCAACAATGGAACGGAGAAAGAAAAATCTGCATGTTTTACTCTCCTCTTTCACCCAGCTTTGATCTTGTTTTAGTTTTGAAATTTTGGTTGTAATTGCCTTAAGTTTTTCTTTCTTTGAGAACCATTTTAGCCATGTGGGCAATGAGCACAGCTTGGATTCTAGCTCTCTCTTTCTCTCCCTCCCTCCCTCCCTCTCTCTCTCTCTTTCTCCTCTACTTGTCTCTCTCTGCTCGTCTGAGTGCAGCTCCTGGTCTAAGGGCTATGGTCATCTGGCCTGCAGCCTGATATTATTTTTGTTTTGTTTTTTACATGTTGATTTATATGTCCATTCTCTGCCCTTGGGCAGCCTGCAGGACACACACTAACAAAATCCTGAATACGACCAACCTTTTTTGTCACCTCCTCTCGCCTGTAGATACCGTAAGCGTTTCCATTGCCTGGTCTCCTGCTCAGGAGACTGAGTCAATAATGAGCTAGTTATTTTCCATTGGTATTGAGAGGAGAAAAAAACCTGTATATGGTCACTTTTTTATGGAAATCTTTTTTTGTATAAAAATGATAAAATAAGACGAAAAACAGATATCAGTGTTTATCCACAGCCGTTGGATTTGACTACTTGCGCCTGAAAAGAGGCGTAATGTTTTGGGAGAGCATAAGCACAGTGTATTATTTGTGTTTTTGTTTATTTTGTATTGATGTCTGTGTTTTTGTCACTGCACAGGAATGTGGAACAGCCCTTTGTCAGGGAAAGCTCTGTTCCCTTCAGAACTGTCTAGAAAAAAAAAACACAAAACAGGATTTTGACTGATGATTTCCTCTAGGCAATAAGGTGTAGCACCACTTTACAAAAACATACACACACATACACTCTTAACCCAACAATACCACAAGGTTCTTGGTGGCTTGTTCATCACCCATGTATTTAACTCCTCCCCCAGGCTTTTGGTTAGTGGTTTCGGCACCTGTTGGCCTGGGCTGCCGTCCAGTCTGGTTTGGCTAGGGTTTGAGTGGCGTCCTCTGATTATTGTAGTTGCTCTGGGACAGAGATGAATTTGGGCATTTTGAGCTGTCCTTGCCTTCAGGTCATCCAATGTAGAGATGGTTGTTGGTTGTCCAGCAGTAAAATAACCTGAAAGCGTGTATGTGGTGCATTATCTCTTTATCCTTTTTCAGGCATTGCTGTTTGTCAGCGCAGCGTTTTCTCTGTGGGTCTGTGTGGGTTTTAATTTGTGTTGAAACACACCTTTCTCGACTCATATCCCATGTTCTTTTTTTACTTATTTATTTGGAGTCAGAAATGATCGCTGAGGAAATTTGCTGTTATTTTTTCTTTGTTTGGAGAAAAAAATAACTAAAACAAACAAAAAAACTAAATCCAGCCAATAACTGTTCTCTTGTTATGTTTTCAAAGTCTGTAATGTGTTCACAACCCCTATTCCTAATGAAATCTTACTGTTCCTTGGAAGTCAATCATACTGTACATCTTGTATACTGACTAAAGCTACATTCACTTTGGAACTGAGAAAATGAGGGCGGTTCACAACCGAGCCTGTTCAACAGTGTGTAAGTAGATGATAATATCACCATGCGATTGTCTTTGTGGAAGCTCTTTGTAAAATTCTGAATCTCCACGTCCAGTTGGCAATGACACAAACATTAGCCAACTAGTGCTTTTTCCACACATACAGTAACTTCTGTAATGTTGGCTTTCATTGGTAGTGAACTCTTTCATTGGAAAATGTGTGCCTGGCATCACAGAATTCCTGAAGTTTAAATAGGAGGTCGGTTCTGCAACACTTTGTTTGAAACACCCCTTAAGCTGTCGATGCCCAGCGTGAACACACACTGTAAAATACACACTACGTCTTCTCCCATGTGTGTGTGATTTCTATGTATGGGGACATGCTAACTGTTTCAGGAACTACTGTGACCTTGTTTTGTAATGGTTTGATGTTTAACACTGACCATTTGAAGTTTGTGCTACAGTTGTACATCTTCGCCCCATATTGCTTTTCAACATTTATCGGCTGTGTAACTCGTGGGAGGAGCTTAATAAGAGGATTGTTTTTTCGTGACTGACTTGGCTTGTTAACTACACAAACACACACGCGCACACACACACACTAGTCTGAGAGATGTTGCAACATTCGAACAGTTTAAATTCATTAACATACAGGATGTTGGAAAACACACACACACACACACACACAATATATACATAGATGGATTGATAGATGGAAAGAGAGAGACTGCAGTTTGAAAGTAGTTTCATTCAAGTGGCCTCACAAACAGTACAGCAGATACCTGAAGACATCAACGTGTGTGTGAAGGTGTGTGTGTGTGTGTGTGTGTGTGTGTGTGTGTGTGTGTGTGTGTGTGTGTGTGTGTGTGTGTGTGTGTGTGTGTTTTTGAAGATTTCAGCTCATTCACCATTGATGATAGCTTTATTGTTGCTGCCACACTATTTTGCTATTCAGTAAATATGTATATTTATTGATATTTCATACGTTGTGTATATGTAGTGGCCTATGATCGTCAAGGTTTAAAGAGTAATTGTATATTTTTTGACTTTTGAAAGAGAGGTGTCTCTTACATTTGTGTCCCTCCACTGCGTTGGTGTTTCAATCTCCACTTTCCGTGGTTGGATGTTAAATTATGTGACCGTCTTTTAACCTTATATTTTTATGTACTTTGTCTCGCTTTCTCCCTCCTACTCTCTCTCTCTCTCTCTCTCTCTCTCTCTCTCTCTCCCTCTTGTTCTTTCCCCTTTATTTCTCTTCTCTGGTCATATTAAAATGCAGACGTTTTGAAATGATCGAAGCACATTCCTTAATTTCTTGTGTTTTCTTTCAAATGCTTTCCTGTTGCGACAATACAAAAGTGTGTATACTACTTGTTATACACGTGTATATATAAGTGCATAAATGTGTACACATGTGCAATACACGCTATTTCAGCAATCTATTACTGTGACTTTTCTTCATTAAAATCGCTGTCCCTTTGAATCAACCCTTTATTTCTCCTCTTGTTCTTTTTTTGGAAGTGTTGGACACAGCTTGCATCCTGTGGCAGCGAGTGTGCGAACCCAGCAAGGATCTTAAAGGGAAATATAAAGTCTAAAAACTTTTATTATTTAGGGTGTCTGTGTACATTTTAAAGCCCTTTTTTTATTGCTTTCAATGTAATGTTGCTGGCCATGATTTTTGTTTCTCTCTCTTCTTTCTCTCTTTTTTAAGTGGGCCTGTTGTTTTATTGGTCTGAAAAACTCAATAAAGCAAACCACTGCTCCTGTACATCATGCGGACAACTGCTGCTTGTTTGTGGCGGAGAAAGACTGAGAGAAGAAAAGAGATTCTTGTATTGACAGGCCAACACTTTTAAAGACATTGATTTATTGAAAACATTTTGATATACAAGTCACTGTAATAGTTATAATTAGTCCTTAACCATTTGACACTGTGTCCTTGCATATGATTCCACTCAAAGTATATGTTCTTTTGTCTTTTCCTGGAGAGTATTGATAGGCTTTATGCATGTGCAAAAATATATTTGTAAGACTTTACGCATAGCTTGTTGTTTTGCAAAAGACCAATTTCTATTCACTTAATGAAAGTAGTAAGACATTTCATTATTCGGTGTTATCCAGTGTGTTACCTTTACACATGATCCCTCTAACTCGACACTTAGAGCAAATGCACTAGTTGAGTGAAGGAAAAAGAGGCACTGTAGTTTCTGGTGAAATGATCCTATTCCCCTTTCCTCTCCATTAACCAGCTGCTCCAAAGGTCCTGGTAATGTACCTCCACCCCTTGTCTGACACACAGACCACACACCCAGCTACACACATGTAGCCTAGGCCTATGTTCTATGCGATATCCATCCCATTTTTCATCAACGGTCTGACTCATGTAAGTGTCTGCCTTAACTGCCTTACCCTTTCAATAAGGATCAACTTGCAAATGAATGTCACATGTCTCAGCGGTCATCAATTGTCATTTAAACCAAAGGCGAGCCCCATATGTTTCCTAATAGGCCTAATGAATTTCCGACCATTCATAAGGTCCATTCATCCCCATTCTTGAGTCACACCCTTGGCTGGTGACGTGATTACGTATGTTTACGCAAAGCTGGCGCTCCGGTTTCCTGGCGGAGAAGATGGCGGCTCCTGGACCGGGGGAGTATTTTAACGTTGGGAGCCATGTCTCATGTCTTACATGCCTGGGACAGCGAATGCAAGGAGAGGTTCTCGCCTTCGACTATCAATCGAAGATGCTGACCTTGAGTATCCTTTGACATTTTACGCTGTCACCGATTCGGTTATGCTTTCGTTTGCAGAAGAGGCCTGGGGGTAACTGGTCACTCTTGCCAAATAGAGATCCGCGCAAGCGTAGTTGGGACATCTGCTAGCAAGCTAGCATTGATTAGCTTTTCATCCACTCTGTTACAGTTAGCAAACCTTTGTCAGATAATTGGTTATTAAATGCGTCTTTTCCACTGCTGTTTGTAATGTTGCATAGAATGGGGAATATCTGAACATTTGTGTGGCCCACTGGTCAATGACTGCTTGTGCTCGCTAACGTTGCTAGCTGATAGGTGGCAAGGTCTCTAGATCCATGGCGTGAATGTGTCTGCCAACTCTCACTAGGATTCATTTTAGCAACGTAGCAAGGTGGTAGCTAGCTAGACAACTGATATGGTCAGTGTAAGGATCACTATCTGGCAACTGTAAAGGGGCGGAATGGTTTTCTTCAGCAATGCTTGACAGTCGTTTTCTGTAAGCTAGCTTTACTGTTTTTTTTTTTATGGAAACTTTGGGTATCATTAGTATACGGCTACAACTCTAACGGTAATACAGACAGCGTCCCCCTTTGCTAAGTGTACCTAGCAAAGTCAATGATGTCCTTTAAGATGCCAACTGACTGCCTGAGCTAGCTAACCTTAGCTTGTTAGCTTGCCAAGTAAATCATTTCAGATGATTGTATGCGCTTCTGAACTTCTGCTGGCTAACTATCTGGCCAGCAAGCTAAGGTGTCCTCCTGCCATCTGGTTGATTTTGAAGAGAATAGCGCAATGGACCTACTTCTACGGCACATTTCTTCGATGTTACCCATAATTAGTTCGCAATATATGTGACCGACAGCCATCAGTAGCTGTACACATTTTGCCGAGGGTGATTACTCGTAGCAAGCCCACGTCAGATAAAATCAGAATGTGGCTACTCAGCGGCTCTTGGCTGCATGCCTGCCTCGAGGTGAAACATTCCATGTCTTGTCCACTGTTTTCCATTATTCTGTACCTTCATTTCTGTACCTATAGCCTTAATTTGTTAAAAACGGGGAGCTGCTGCATTATGACTCTCAAATGTTTTGAAGTTTAAATTAAATCGACTGTCAAGGGCGTTTTTGTTTTTAGCTGTAGGGTGTAGTAATATTGGGTACCTGTTGAGCAATGGCGGATCCCATCCTCTGTTGGATTCTCCGAATCTTGAACAAGTAGACAGGGCGACGATGGCCATACAAGCCGAAAGACCCCAGGTCATTGCATCGGAATCGTAAGACCTGACATGTTTTTTTTTTTTTGCAGCAGCAGCAGCAGCAGCAGCAGTAGAGATGCTGCTAACCGTACTACTTACCACATATCTTCCCTTACATGTAGTTACTTCCATACCCTTAGGTATAAATTAGTAGGCTATGCTAAGGATGGAAGCCTTTAACTAAGCCAGAAACAGCATTGTGAATGTTTTATCTTATGTTATATTTCCTGTATCAGTCGGAAAGCTCTGGAGAAACGCATTACTATGGTGTTGCATTTCGGAACAGGACTTTCTTTTGGAAGCATCTGAGCTAGCATTAGGAAAGTTTTTTTTTCCTACACGATATGCATTCGGTACAACCAGGTGTCTTGCGTGTGGCGGCTGTGGAGTTTAGGTAAGGCAGGGATTAAGTTGGGGTTTAAATTTCAACAGGGCAAAAGGAGTTGACGTGCAGACACATTTCTACGCCTTTTTAGTTGCCCACCTTAACTGTTATTATGAAGGTGACAGGCCATGCATTGCAATGCCTTTCTAGTCTTGGCGTGTTCTGTCTGTGTGTGCACACGCGAATTTGTTAAAGTCCTGTCAGTGTCGCACGTGATGGAACAAGATGTGTCCTTCTGATGAGCACCGTAGGGCTCAGGCATCATGAAGTGACTTTAGGGTTGCTACAGGAAGCTAATGTCATGGTTCGGTGTGCTGATTAAGATTAAATAATGGTCAGATAGAATCAGTTGTGAAGCCTTATACAGATGTAGGCCTGAGCAGAAAAGCTGGATGGATGGATGTATAAATGAATCTATAGATCTTTTATAGATCCACACACCCATTTGATGAAATAATCTGCCATTTATCCATGTTTTGTTAAGAAGTAGTGACCATTTGAGTTTGCTAAGGCAAAAGTAAACTTGTACTAGTTAACAAAGCCTAGGGGAGGATCCTATCTCACTGGTCTGTCAGAAGTTATTTATATGGATTTTGCTATTTACTCAGTTGTTTCCCTTTGTTAGTTGACATCATCACATCAGATGGAAATACAATGCTTGAGGTGTGCATCAAGAAGGCTTCCTTCTGCATTTGGGATCTGACCAGCATACCATGTTCAGTGGTACTGATGATGAAGTTACTATTTAATTAAGACTACTAAGTTTGGTGTCGGAAACTGAAAAAACTGCCTATTCTACCCTATCGCATCATGCAAATGAATACTTTTTATATGTCCACTCTCTCCTGGTGACCCAGTGCTTAGCAAACTCACTCATCTGTTCGGTTTTGCTGGAGTTCAACATAGTCGACAGTACCAAATGGCCTAAAGTTGTTTTTCCCAGAATAATTCTAAATGAAAAAGCTATGAAGCCTAAAGGATCTAATTTCAATTGGTTCATTCTGGCAGCCATTTCGCTCTCAAACTGGGGGGTTGTTCTATGTAAAAGTAAGAGGTTTTTAAGAATAAAATGGTACTAAAAGCAAAGGTTTTTGACTCTTGCTTTCCATACCAACTGAACATTTTGGAACTAGTATGAGGACCCTCACTTCACGGAGGGCTGTCATTTGAGGTCATTAGGTCACGGTCTCCATGTAGATGACACAGCTGCAGAGAATGTTTTAGTTGAGGCAGAAATAAGAGAAGATTTTATGATGCTCTTGCCAGTCAGTGAGCTTTAAGTATAATTTCAGTCTCTGATGGTACGCACTCAAGGTGCCCTTACTTTTTGTATTTATTGCCAGGGGTTCGTCTCCATAAAAGCGTATTTAAAAATGTCAGCTAATTGCTGCAAGCCAACCTTGACTGAGCCTCGAGAATAATTAGCCCTGTCTGTAGTGTGTAGATCTTTTTTCCCCCCCAGACACTAGGTAAAACCCCCTCTAGGCTAGTCGCTAAGGATACTGCTCAAGGTTGCGCTCGGAACATTAGGGTCGGCCATTTTGCCCCGGCGCTGAACTCAACAGACAGAATGTGGTGCACATTAGGTGGGTGGAGTAGGGAAACAATTGTTATAGCTCTTAAATGGAAGTGTGTCTGAATGAGGTTATTTGTGGTGAGGCCATGGGCTTTTCAATGCTGTGATTATCAGAGGCATCTGAGTTAAGGTTTTCTTTTGTGTCACTGTGGTCCCAGACATTTAGCATCTCATTGTGAAAAGTCTGTCTTTCCTTTCAACCATGCAACATTCATTCAAGTAAGGTTAAAGAAGGTTTATAGCTATGAATGGAACGTACCCCTTGAGTTGTAGTTTCCCCAATATTCAATAGAGATGAGTTGCAGTACATTTACAAGTTAATGACCACTAATAAAATGCTAATATAATTACCTGATGCATCTGTGCATATCCATGCCGGTTCAAGTACAATGCATTGGTTGGTCAATTTAATATTTATATAGTTCAAAGTGTAATAGTTTAAATGGTAAAGACAGAGACGGTGGGAGTTAGACAATCTTGGATTCAGGGAGGGACTTTTATCTTGGGATTGATGATTCAGCACAAAATGGTGCAGCTGGCTTCTATTGCCTAATTGTTTTTCTGTCCAGTTTACTATAGATCAGTCTCTCTACCGCAGGTTGTTCTTCCTCTTCTGCGTGTCTGTCTGACACTCGCCCATCTTTGACTGCTGTTCTTGGAGGGTTTGAACCATATGTATACACACAAACACTGGCATTTTCTTTCAATCTCCTGATCTATCTTGCACACGCCGTCCTCTTTCAACCCACGTTCACTCCCACACACATGCATATCAGTTTTTGTAATGCTTACATATGTCAACCTCACACTTCTGCACACAGTTCTACGATTTGACACACACTCACCACAGAGTTTTCCTGTATTGGTCCTTCACTCACCACCCCCCTTGCAGAGTGTCCTGCGGCCAGTGGAAAGCCCAACTTGCATGATGTAGTCCTGATCAACCTTGCCTACGTGTCCGAGGTCGACATCATCACTGACCGCACGGAAACCCCACCCCCGCTAGCCTCACTGAATGTTAACAAGGTAATGGCCGCTCTGCTGTAGGTTCTCACAGTAAATTGTTTGAAGTTTAAGTAGTCTGCTGCCATGTCAATACTAGGGATGCAAATTATCGATTAATTCATTAATCATTAGTTGATAATCTCATCGAAAGACTTTCGATTAATTGATAAGCTGCGTTTTTCACCTGAGTTTCAGTGCTTCAATAGGGCCTTTACAAATATCAGCTAAATAGTTGAGTTATTATATTACATTACATTATGATAATTATATTCTATTCTATTATACATTCCTCAAGTAATTATGCATTAGGAAAAGAAAGCAGAAAAGTTTTTTTTATGGTATAACAAAATACATTCTTTAATTTAAAACAAAGAAATAAATTATGGACTGGCTCAGTTCTTGCATTTGAAACAGACATAAAAAAAAAAGAATAGAAGAAATTGAATAGAGAGCCAAACAGAATATTATTGAGCCTATAGATTATGAAGAAACTGCATCTAGGCTAATACAAGCTAAATAGCCAACACAACTCTCTGAAGTTTAACTCGCGCTCACGGTAGTGAGGGATAGAGTAGTTACATTCTTAATGGCAAGCCATCAGGCAAAGGTAAGCTAGCCCGCTAACGAGCTAGGTATATAATATCATTAAGCCTGAGTGAGCTAGTCCGCTATCAAGCTAAATAGCCAACTCAACTCTTACTTACTTACTTACTAACTCTCATGAGCCAAACTCACGGGCACACGTTAGCGCGGGAGTAGACATAGATATTCATATTCATAGCAAGGTGAGCTAGCCCGCTAACGAGCTAGGTAGCTAACTCTGAAGTCTCAGTGAGCTAGCCCGCTAACGAACTAATAGGTAACCTGAGTTTTAAGACTAGCCTTAACTCGCGGCAGTAAGCGAGAGAAGGTATAATACAGTGTAGCTGTGATTTTAGGTTGACCAGGTGAACTGGTGGTGTCATGCAGGACAGCAGCATGCACGGTGTTCAAATGATAACTGAGTGAGCTAGTGGAACTATTGTATTTCAATACCGCATTACACAGAGAACATTTGACTTCTTTGCCTGAATTAACAATGTTGAAGTGGTCCCACACCGCACTTCTTTTCGCTCGCTTCATTTTGTTTTCAACCGGTCTCTCGCGCTAGCGCCCTCTAGCGATTAACCGTGATTAATACATTTTGATCGAGCAACCTCTTAATCGACAATTAATCTAAAGTCGATTAATCATTTGCATCCCTAGTCAATACACATCGTAACACCACTCAAACAAAGACCTGTTAAACGATAAAGACTGAGTGCTAGGCCTGAGCACGGATAGTTAAATATCCGAATAACCATTTGTAGCATAACAAATCTATTACTAATTTCCCTATTCGGGTGATTTTATTATTATGTGCATTATGTACATGCACAGAATCAAGGGAATTTGAGAAAACACGGACACTTAAGCAAATACTCACTTCAAGTGATCAGTCTGAATTTGTAGAAATGGTATGAGCACTCACAATAGTTTCGATATTCATTTGTCGAGTGAGGTACAATACAGCTACAGGAAAGGGCTTTATTGCTTTCCTGATACCTTTTCCATTTACTGAAGCCTTAAGTCCACCCTGGCAAATGACTGAATAATCCTTTGTGGACTCTGTCGGATATTCAGTTATCATAAATGGCTAATATAAACATCTCTACTGAGTAGCTAATAAAAAGGACCACGTGCAAACGTGCACTGGCCTCTCTCTCTAGTTCTCTCTCTCCCCCCGTTTTAGACTCTCCCTTCAAGGCTTAATTAGCTTGTATTATCTGCAGTAATGGCAAATTTCACTCAATGCCTCTGCTATTTTTAGAGTTGAGACAGTGAATGTATTTAGTGGCTAGTTAGTTTCAGTTTTTAATGAAGCGGATGTTTTGTAATGCATGAGTTTATTTGATGGTCGAGTTGTTTACTATGTCTTTGAAAATTGTGTAGGATATTTTAGAATGTGAGTTGCTCCATTTGTTTACTACGGTCTACTTGTTTAATTTGATTTGTTGTTGTAGCCCGTTTGTTGACAATTATTTGTGTGTTTGTTTCCTCTAGCTTGCCAATAGAGCTCGGATGGAGAAGGAAGACAAGTTGTCTCAAGCTTATGCAGTTAGTGCTGGAGTCTCTGTGGATGGTCAGCAGCTTTTTCTGACTATACACAAAACGTAAGGCACAGTCTACACTCACTCACACACATTCTTTACTAAATGGAAGGCACTGTCTACATAAACACTCACACAGAATACACACCATAAGGTACATTCCATGCACAAATGTGACTAGACAAAATGTAAAGCAGAGTCTACACACACACGCACACATACTATATACAAAACATATGGTGTACTCTACGCACACACACTGACAGAGATTATACAGAAAACACAAAGCACAAATATCCCCACACAGACTACACAACACAAGATCAGAGTCTACAGACACACACACACACACACACACACACACCGACAAAATAAACACAAAATGTAGGCACAGCTTCACACTCGCTCACTCGCCCGACACAGGCTACACATAAAGGGAAGGTCTTTATATCCAGACAACGCAAACTTATCTGAGACTATACATCGGTCCTCTCACAAACACACACACTCTCTCAACAAAGAGTGGCCTATTCTGTCACACACTTCACTGAAGACTTTACCTCTTCATTGATATCTTCTTAAGCAGTGAATAAAAGCGCAAACATTGACAAGATAATTGTAGTGGCCTGTAACAATGAAGGTTGAATACGCTGGACACACTGCTTTAGAAAGAGGGAAATGACTCTCCCGTTGACCTTTTGAAATACAAAAACAACACAAAGACATGTTGCCATGCACACACACACACACACACACATACACACAAAATTAGGTTAACCATTTCCATAACATTAACTCATTAAATAGACTTCTATATCCAAAGCGACTTTACAAGTGAGGAACTGCAGAGCAAGCTCCTCCAGACATTGCCAGTTGAAGTACTGTGCCAAGTGTGTTAATATGGAGCTGGTGAGGGTGCTTTGTTGGGACCATAGGGGCGTTCCACCTGGAATAACGATGGGGAAATTGTCCTCCAATACAACATGAAAGGTGGAATAGTAGAATAAATAACTGCCTTGATTTGCTGCGTTTGTGTGTCTATGTGTCTGTCTGTAAGTACTTGTGTTTAGAGGTCTGTTCAACTTGTTTCTCTGCAGTGTAAGAGCATCTGCACATGAATCATCTGTCTGTCTGTCTGTCTCCCTGCCTGTGTGTACAGGGTTAATGTATGTCTGTGTGTACAGGGTTAATGTGTCACTGTCTGTCTGTCTATAGGGTTTGTGTTTTTTGCATGTTTGTTCCTCTGCAGCACAACATATGGAAACTGTGTTGATTCATCCTTGGTATTTTCTGATGTGTTTCTGCAGGATCAAAGACTGTCGGTGGCAGGAGAAGAACATCATTGTGATGGATGACGTGGTCGTCTCCCCTCCCTACCAGGTGGACAACTGCAAGGGCAAAGAGGGGAGCGCTTTAAGTCACGTACGCAAAATAGTGAGTGCCTATACATACTCCCTCTGTCTCTCTCTCACACACACACACACACACACACACACACACACAAAAACTGTTGTTGTATGCCAGTACAAGGGCTGCGTTAATGTACATTGGTCACAAACCACAAGCTCAGTTACTGTGTGTTTTGTGTGGCAGGAAGGCCAGTCTGACTGCATTCTTAAGGGGGATTTTTGATGGAACTTTTTAAAAGAACCCATTTGGCTAGAGAGTAGTTACTACTTGAACTAGCTGTGATTGACAGTACTCTTAAAGAGATGAATGTTTCCACTCATTTATCCAAATAACTCTAGGATAATGAGAGCATTCAGACAATTTCCTAATGGCACATATAAGTTGAATATGCCTGACAGTATTCACAAATAAAGCCCTTTTTGCTTTGTTTGGTTTGGTTTGCACACAGAACGGTTTCTGTTATTGATCATATTTTTTTCAATCTCTCTCTCTCTCTCTCTCTCTCTCTCTCTCTCTCTCTCTCTCTCTCTATTCCTCTTTTTTTTTGTCACTGCTGCTTTGTCTCTTCCTCATTTCACCCCTTTCTTTCTTTCTCACTCACTTCCTCCCCCCCCACCCCTCTTTTTGTTTTTTTTTGGTCCTGCAGGTTGAAAAGCATTTCCGGGACGTAGAGAGTCAGAAGTCTCTCCCGCGACCACAAGCACAGCAAACACAGAAGGACGCGTCCACGTTATCATCCTGAGCAAAGTGAACCAACCAACGCAGCAGACAGACGAGAAAGAGCAACACCACCACGGCGAAGGCAGTTCCTCTCTTTCTTTTCAATATTTTTTTTTTTTTCCTCCAACTTTTATTTGTCCGTTTCTGCTCTCCACGCCCTGAGCAGTGTCTCTGTCGGGGAGGGAAGGGGGTAGGCAGAAGTTGGAAGAGGTCACAATGAGATGTCAAATGTCGATCTGTTCTCGAGCGCAGTCAAACGAGCCTTCAGAGATCAGGAGGAGGGGAACTTATTCCCCAAAGTTTTTTTTTTATTATAATTTTTTTTTTTTAGGATAATTTAATTAAATAAATATCTACTTTTTCCCTCTTCAGCTCAACCCTATACCACCCTCCTACATACAGCCAATCACCTACCCTATACCACCCTCCTCCATACAGCCAATCACCTACCCTATACCACCCTGCACACTTCTGAGCTCATCTTTTCATTATTTCTCCTGTTCATTTCCTTCCTTCTATACATTGCTCTTTCCTTCTTTATTTCTCTCTCACACCCCCTTCATGTCTACACATCTTTCTCCAAGAGCAGCAGAAGGGGCTTTGCTTACCCTTTCTTTCATCCTGCCTTCCCCCCCCCCCCCCCCTCATTTGCCCTTTGAAAGACACATCAACCAAGGCCAAAAGAGGAGTTGAAATGCAATGGATGGAAGACTACGAAGACCCAGTGTTTAGGGTGGGACTGAGACAGAGAGTGGTGCGCGGTTTTAGGATATGCAGCTGCAAAACCCATGTTTGTACCATCAACGGGCAGGGAGTCAGGACAGCATGTTGGTAAAGATGGAGAAGGACATGGGAATACACTTTACGCAGGCAGTTCTGTTTTTCTTGACTGGTTCTGCTAAAGGAAGCATTGTCATACCTCAACTGAAGGAAAGGTGTCTCGTGCAAGATTTTTTTTATTCAATTTTTTTCTCCCGCAAATGTCTTCAGTTTTTCCTTATTGCCCATCATTCTTGTTCGGGTTTGCTCTGGGTAAGAGGTTGGAAGGCTGTCCCGTTCTGATCCTGGATACAGGATATACATATACAAAAGAAACAGGACATGAGTTTTGGGGACACTTCTGATATCTGAGCTGGAGTCTGTTTCACCTGAAGGGGGGGAAGCATGGAGTCCCCCCAAACATAGGGCTGCTATTTTCTGAATTTTATTTTTTTCATTATTCCCTCACTTGCTATCAATTCTATAATGGTCCTCGACTCTACATCACAATACCTCTTCCACGACGGGACCACTCTTCTTTTCTTTCCCTTTCTTCTCTCTGTTTTTACGCTCCTCCCCACTCCATCCTTGACCAACATTCTCACCTGTGTGGTGCGGGGAGCCCTCGTCCCTTAGCTCAATGCATTCCTGACGTGCTCTTGCATTAGAGAGCCATTTCTTTTAATTTTTTTTTTTTTTTTTTTTTAAGGGTAGACATCCACACAATGCGAAAGCCAGCTTCATGTTGCAGTGAAGACTGGGCCAGTCACCACTCTCTGCTTTACGTGTTGCTGTTGTGAGGGATAACCATTTTTGCGGAGAACGCGAAGCAAAGAGGAAACGCTGGAGATGTCTTTCCGTTTTTCGAGACAGGTTAGGCTGGCCCGGTAGCCTTCCCAAACTCCCTTCTTACGCTTCCCTGACCTAACTGCCCCTCCTCCCCCTCCCTGGACACTATCAGTGAACAGAAGCCGAGATATGCGTCCCACGCTGTGAACCAGTCCGACCTCACGGTGTGAGTGTGTATGTATGTGCGTGCGTGCGTGCGTGGATGAACGAGGCTGCCGATGCCTAGGTTTCTTTCCCAGTATTTTATTTTTTATTTTTCAATAGTAACATTAAAATAAAAAAGAGAAAATAATCAACCTTTTTGAAATGTGTGCATGATTTATTTTGTCTGAGTTAATTGGTGACTGGTCATGACTGACATGAAAGGTGAATTAAAAGATTCGTTTGAAGGTAAACCTTCTTACCTGAAGAGGAGATGGACATGTTAGCATTGCTAAAATGTACTACAAAGGGGGAATAATTGATCAATCTAAATGAAAGACCGCCCTCGACTGGTGTACAGCTTTGACATTTAACCAACACGGCTCATGTGAAACACAGGCTATACGAAAATGTGTATGTCTAAATTTAGTACGGTAATACCAAATGTCCCCAGCAGGTGGTGTTAAATTGTCAACATTTTTCCGTTCAACATGTGGGCCTTTTGTTTTTTCGATCTAAATTCAAAGCCTAAAGCTAAGTTATCAACTGCTGTTAGGAGTTTACTTAAATAATACATTTAGGTCTATCAATACAGCCAACGCCTTTTAAAGTGGTAGACTAACTCCTATTAGGTGTTACTGTTAGTGTGTCAGTCATATGAAAGCTCCCCTGGAATGACCGGTTACTGTTCTTAAGCAGTCGTATACACGTTGAAACCAGAGCAAACTGTATTCAAGAGCGGTCATCGTCTCATATGATTCTTTGCTATTCACCGTTCCAGGGCTGCGACGCCGACCACCTTTTTTGTGAGCGCCCCTGTCTCTTCTCAATCATTTAAGATTATGTGCCATGGCGGATTCTCCATCACAGAAAAGGGGTTTCTTTTGGTCAGATTGATTTATTATTTAAGCACACCAGGCTATCACATTCCACCGTCTTTGTACATCTATCTATCCACGAGTTTATACAGTGCTCGTTAGGTGTAGAAGGCTACTTTCTCTTATGGGGGGCTGATCATAAAAGGGAAGGAAAGTGTCATGTTTCTCATAATGTGATTGGGGTGTAGCTGCAATTAAATTTGACTTCCCCGTATTAAAGATTTGTCGTTTGTTAGTGTCGGCTATCCATGGACAGATGTGATATGACGTTATAAACCTTTGAGACTGCCAAACGATGTATTTTACATATGCTACTTAGGTTGCGCATGCTTAATGCACATAATGTTTGCCCAAACCTGCATAATGTCTGGGGGAATGGGTTGAAGAATCGCCAACGACGAATATTCTAGCATTATGTGACGATGACATCTGCCGGAGGAGATTACTGGATTACAGTTTACAGTCTGGAGGGACAGGGACGCACTCAGAGCGGATAGATGCGGAGGAGAATGAGTGAGCAACATAATTGATGCGCACTGGATGGCTACACGGACGCGTCGAGATCACGGTATTTTAAATGGGTAACGTAAATATTTCTGTACATTCTTGTAATGATGTTAAGCACCCAAACGACAGGCGTGTGTCCAGTGTGTATCTGTTTTTGTTGAAATATAAAGCGTAGATATAATTTACTCAAAATTCACATATGCCTACTAACAACTTTATTCAGTCATCATACTTAAGGGGTAAGGAGCATATCATGGACAACGTTTATGATTTGCACTAATGTGATCGTTATACAACCACCCATAATTTAAGGATTAATATGAAAAACGTAGCCTATCCAAATAATTAATATGAATTGCTAATACAGGCTTCATCTTCCTTGTGGTTTTCACAGAAAAATTGACATCGGTCATCATCCTTATCAATTTCTCATAGAAATGCTTGCTGAACTCACGGACAACATGGAATAATGCATGCCGCCCAGTGGTGCATACCGAGGAGATAGCCTAAACCTGACATACCTCGCAACTTTCAAAGATGCTGATCCTGACTTTCTTACTAGTTGGTCTTTCGCAAGTGGGAAGCTCTAGGTTATGCACCTACATATGCCAGTGCTATGAGCACTCAGACCTGGTAGACTGTCGCGCTCGAAAGCTTACCAGCGTACCCCACGGCCTTCCGCATGGCACGTGGCTCCTGGACCTCGGTGGTAACGTCCTGACAGAGTTGAGGAGTCGGACGTTCACGGGACTTTGGTCCCTTCGGATTCTGGTCCTTTCGGAGAGTCATATTCAGCAAATTCACACACAGGTCAGGGCATGTTTGACCATACTATGATCCTATTCATTCAGACTATAATTAATATTTTTGGCACACTTTGTAAAAGTAGGCTGTTTGAGGTTCTATAAAAATGCTTAAAAAAATATACTCAAACATCTTTTAGTGTTACCGGTTTACTTATGAGTCCAGATTATTAGATTATAGTACAGGTAATTCATGATATTATTTTAATTAGTAGTCAAAACAGAAATAGTCTTATGAATTTCATTGCATTATTCTTATTGCTGAATTTCACTGTTTTGTAAACTGGTTTGGTCAAAAGTGTTTGCTATATTCCTTAACTAACTATAACTATAACCCCATTGATTTGGTAATTTGGTTTGTGGCTCTTTTCAAAATATTCCTGTTATGGCTCACTCCAGGCCTTTTACTCGCTGTCCTTCCTGGAGAAGCTAGACATGAGCCGTAACCACATCTCTGAGCTGCCAGTGGACTTCTCCCAGAGCCTGTCCTCCCTGAGAGAGCTGCGTCTAGACCACAACGCCCTGCAGCAGCTGGTCCCCCCCAGCCTGGAGCACCTTGAGAGCCTGGAGAAGCTGGACCTAAGCCACAACAACATCCACACCCTGGAGCCCGGTACTTTCCGAGGACTGTCCCGGCTGAGGCACCTCTACCTGCACTCCAACTGGCTGGGCACTATACGCGAGGGCTCCTTCTCCATGCTGCCAGTCCTGGAGCTGCTGCTGCTGGGCCAAAACAACATCTCCCGCATCGAGACGGATGCCTTCGCCCCGCTGCACAGCCTTTCGTTGCTAGGCCTGGAGGGCAACCGGTTGGAGCACGTCAAGTTCAAGATCTTCCTGAACCTGCACACCTCTGGCACGCACCTGCAGCTGGCCGGCAACCCCTGGAGCTGTGACTGCGACCTGCACCGTGTCTTCAGCAAGATCCTCAGCGTGCGCCACCTGCACCTGGACGACTACCGTAATGTGACGTGCCGTGAGCCGCTGCAGCTGGCCGGTGCCGCGCTGGCCGGTGTGGACAGCCAGCTCTGCATGGCCGAGACCGCCACCGTGCTCATCATCACTGGCGCCGTGCTGGTGACTGTCATTGGGGCTCTGGTGACCGCCGAGCACAACCGCAAGCACAAGGCCAAGGGGTGGAAAGAAGCCGAAACGCAGGACCTGCAGGAGAAGTGATGGACCTTGTGAGAGGAGAGGGGCAGAGGGTGTGGTCCCCAGAAGTACTCTTTTTGCTCTTTTTGCTTTGAACACAATTTGCTTCCAGTTCTCACTTCTAATTGTTGACACTCAAAGAAAGAAAAAGATGTTTTCAATTCAATAGATTTTCACAGTTGCTTGAGGGAACTTCAGGAGATTACAACTTCATGTATGTAACAGAGTTGGATAGAAGAACATCCTCTGCCTCAGACAACACTTTAACCTTATCCATGTCCAGGATAATCTATGTAAGACCTATGTTATGCATACTCTTTTATAACACCCAAGCTATAGCACAGTTAGCCTTTAAAACAATTATAGGAGCAGTCTTATTTTCCCTGTGAGAACTGTCCATTTTAGCCTTACCTCTGCAGATCTTCATCAGAGACTGTTTGTGAAACTCACAGTGAGGATGACAGAGTTTAAAAAGTAGGTGTGTGATCTCAAGGTGTTTGAGCTAACTCCCAACTTGCATTGAGTACACAAGGCTTGGAAGAGAATCACTGTTATCTTGTTACAGAATTGTTCAGAATCCGGCTATTTCCTGCCCCTAATAGCCCTTATGGTGTGGGCGTTTTTCTGTATTGAGGCCTTTGCCAACACAACAGTACATCACCCCTTGATATTTTATACACTGCAAATTACATTTTTATCTTTTATCATCATATAGACATATTAAAATATTAGATATTGTATAACAGAATAATTGATAATAACAATAATTTATACTAGTTCATATAAAATAAATTGATACTGTATAAAATTATGTCATTATACATTTTGAGTACTTTACTAACTTAAGATAAAGATGCTGATAAAGTTACTCTCTATTTAAAGATAATGAATTTAACTATAGTTACCCATTTCTGGAACAAGTGTAATCATCTTTCAAATGTCTGCGTTAAATAGTCTTTGGCGGTAAGCGAATACATTCTAGGTAGTTCCGCTTCGTAATGAAATACTCTGACACAGCTATGAATATTTAACCATGCAACACTGTTCCCTGAGCATACTGGCACTCTGTCCCTCTAGTTTAGAATGTCCAAAACAGAGCTATTCGGTCATCTGTGTAATTGTACCAAAAAGTATTTTCTATGGTCTATTAGGTGTCTGCATTTATGGCTTTACCTGGTCATATAAATTAAGTGTGCATATGAGTTTTAACTGAAAAAGAACCTTCTGGAAGTTTGAGGTGGTTTTGTTTTTCATATTTCTCTCTGAGCTATTTTTCAATAAAAACAAACCATTTTGTAACTTTATAACTATCTTATTAACACACTATTACAGTGTTAGACCAACATTTATGTTTTAAGGAGAAACACCATTTTTGCATTATTAAGCATTCAACAATACTTGATAATTGACAGGTCCTCTCTAAGTCACTGCAACTGGCCAGACAAAATGACCACCAAAAATGTCCAGTATAATGTGGGTATGAGGCATGTGTGCTCTCGGGGTGGCAAACCCATGACCTTGGTGTTGTAAACACTTCAAGTTAAACTACAAGAAAACAATCCCAACAAACCTAATCTTAACAAAAGTCTTGTTTATGTTGCAGATTTATCCTGTTGTCCTGAGCGAGGATAGTGTGCCACCAAAGAGGAGTGCAGTGTTGTTTTATTAATCGATGCACGAGGAGCCGCACTGTTGAGTGAGTCTGGGTTGAGTGCTTAACATCTGCTGCTGTTGCTGCTGCGTGGAGATTACTCACAAATTAATCAGCAGCAATCTGATTTGATGACAAATGCCAGAAGGCTGTGAACTTAACAAAAAAAAAAACATTATTATGGGGCAAGCAGGTCAAACCACTCATGATGAATACGGTGTTTTATCTTCACCTTTCTCTTGTGGAGAGCTGTAGGAACATGTAACTGGAGTTGATGCTCCACCAAATATATTGTGACTGCCTATCCACATTCCCTTTTTTTACACTTTATTTTTTATAGTTTTATCACACAGATACAGAAGAACAGAAACAGAAAAGTAAACAAACAAACAAATGGACAAAAAAAAAATATACAAAAACTAAAAACTTGAGAAACACACATTTTGGTTACCCTAAAAACCATAAATCACTGTATTTAATTATGATGGTCGAAGTGTGATGGCCTTAAACATTTTAATTAGTGCTGTCAGTTTAACGCGTTATTAACGGCGTTAACGCGAACCCATTTTAACGCCGTTATTTTTGTTTATCGCGCGATTAACGCGATGTAAAAAAAAAAAAAAACATTTTTTTTTTTTTTTTTTTTTTTTTAAGATTAACGTTATTTTGCCCTCCCAAACTTTGTAGTAGGCTAACGTCACGTTTCAGTGAATGATGAACGCGATACAGCGAAATGGATGATAAAAAGCTTCTGAATAGAAAGTTTACCTTTAAAAGTTGTGTTGTGCAAAAGAAGCGAGCTTCACTGTTGTCTGGAAATGTCAACAGGCAGCTGGCAGCAAAAAATATTAAGCCATGGTTTAACTGCACTATAGGCTGAGTCCATGTTTATCTTAAATGTGCACTTTATAATTTTATTTTGTACCGCCCTGTTTGGCAATGTTGTTTTTCAATAAAATAAAACATTGCTTAAAGCAAGCCAATCCACTTTTCCATGTTGATAACAGCATTAAAATAAAATAAAAATGATGGAAAAAAAATAATTGAAGGGGTATTTAGAATAGATAAAATTTGTGATCGCGATTAATTTTGATTAATTTAATTGCGATTAATTTTGAGTTAACTATGACAAAAATGCGATTAATCGCGATTAAATATTTTAATCGTTTGACAGCACTAATTTTAATACAACAATAAAACTCCGGGAGTTAAACTTGGTGTTACGTACGTTTGCACTCCCTTTTATGTCTGGAGATGAATTCTGTTTCTGTGGCCCTGCAGCACTGTGATTGCTGTCTGGTACACGAGAGTCTGAGAGTGTAAGAGAGAGCAGATGAAGGTCGTGTGGCTTAAACACCATATGCATCAGGCTTTTGCTGCAACCTCTCCCAGATTACAGTGATGATTAAAAATAAGAGAGAGGGAGGGAGAGAGAGAGCGAGAGACTGTGGCCAAATCCTCAAATCAACAGAGCAGAATGAGAACGTGAGCGACAGATAATGGTTTCTCCCATTTGTCCTGATCGTATTTGACCCCTGACGTACTCCTTTTTATCCTTGTTGTGTGCCAGTAATCTGTGGTCAGCTTGAAACACCACTGACCATGTCGCTGCTCTCTTGGCTAGGATGCTGTAAAAATAGACAAAACCTAATTTCCACAGATTTACTTGTGTAATAATAATTTCTTACTTACTATCAATTACTTACAAAATGAACATCAAAGTTTAGTAGACTGATTCCAGTTATGTAAATATAGTGCAAAGCTGAAGGTCACATGCTCATCACGGCTAATCTGTTGTCAGCCTCTGCTTTTCCCTTGTGAGTGAAATGACAATTTACACAGAGGCTGGACTATGGTGGCCTCCATCGATATCTGCCTTAGATGCTTGGTTTGGGGGACAGACCTTTCTACAAAGCATCTGGGTGATGTGATGCAACTTATACGTCTCCAATGGTGTTCAATTTGACATCAAAACACTTGTTGGAGTCTTTTCCTCACCTTGAATCACCTTCTCTTTTTAGTCATAATTTCCTAACCTGGCTGATGACCCTTAGACAGTGATTTTTATGTCCAGAAGGAGATCACTTAGCACGTATGTAGCTACTCATAGGTAGTAATTTTGATTGCTTTTGGTGAAATATGTGGCACCTCTGTATAATTTGTAAATAATTTGTCACCTGCTTTTATCTGGAACTCAAGAGCAAAGGGGTTTGAATGTGGCATATTTAAGTTTTTTTTTATTTATGTTTAATTTTAGTAAATAAAACATACTGCCTTTGGGAATCATTTAGAATTTAGAGTTAAAAAGCTCTCAATACAAATACAATACATGGGAAAATATGTGTAAGTGTTTTTTTTGTGTGTAAAATTGCTTTCATGTGGGTGGAATAATTTTGCAAGCCACTGTACCATACCCGTATTTAGCCTAAATGTGAAAATCTCACAGTATTTTTTTATTGTGCTATAATATCTGGTACAAATACATGCATAATACATGAATAGATGTTCTTCTGCGTTCTGTGTTCCATAAAGGGGATTGAACTTAGGATTCTGCACCCATGTGGAAGTATCTCTCATGTGTGTCATTCGTCCATCAGTACTTTGTCTTTGCTGAAATCCCTGTTACCTAATGCCCCTACGAGGCCTGCAGCTTTTATATAAGATGGGGAGCTCTTAGGATTTAGAACTGTTTTTCCTTTATTCTAATTTAAAACTTTCTCTCTCTCTCTCTCTCTGTCTTCTTTTTTTTCATTAGAAATCGGTGGAAATAATAAATGACTAAAATATGTCAAGAAGTCCAAACATTTCCAGTTTACCAGCCCTTTTGCGAAATAGAGAAAGATGTTTATGAAATCTCAATTAGAAAACTTTGGCCATCCTTATCCTTACTAACATGACGCCTACAACTGGTACAGAATATTGTGCACATTCACCTAGAGTGTGCCATTTTTAGCAAAGGCTTATAAAATTCCTAATAATTTAGGCACTTCTGCTCAGCAGCTACTCTCTGGCGGTAGCAGGATTAGGGTTGTACACATTTACTGTTGTTTGTTCCCACAAGCTACTTGCTAGCAGTTGAAAAAAATCCAGTGACAAGGGGACGTGAATTGCCTGCGCAAATACCAACCTTTAGATGCTGAAATAATAATAACAGAGCCAGTAAGTGAAATAATGTTTCTTAAGACAATGCGAATTACATGTGTGAACTTATTTGCTACAACTGCGACGCTCAATGAATGTGAATTTTGTGATTAATAATTGTGATGATGTGCTGTATAGGTACATTTCTAATTCCTTGTATACTTCCACTTTATATTCCTCTTCCATACATTAGCAAGATGCTGTCTCTGCTGCCAGGAGTGACAGTGTTCTCCACCATAGAAAGCATCTACTTCCAGTAGCTGCTTCATTAAGAAAGTTAAGATCTGACGGCCTTCATTACTTGTGTGGGACTATTCAGATTTTGTGTACCATATGGACTTGCCTCTGCTCCATCCGCTGTCCAGAAGATGTGAGTTACAATTATCTAAAGGTCTGCCACATGTTGCTAACTATCTTGACAACGACATAATAAACCAAGATAAGACACTCAACTCTAACAAAATGTCACTTCAACAGGTCAGGCTTGTGCTTTTATGGACAAACAGTGACAGCGCATGAATATGAGCCTGCAAAGCAAAGAGAAGCTATTCTGAAAAGCTGAAAAACTGGTTTTCAGCTAACGACCCTGGTTCAGTGGGGAGAGGCCTGCAGGACATCACCAACTGTAAGAAAACCTCCCCCCACTCCATAGAGAACCCTCAACTGGCTTACTGCAGGTTTGATCACCCCAACATCAGTCATCGGCCTCATCCGTGATGATGAGTCTGCATATAGGCAGCTGGCCCTGTGGTGCGGTCGCAACAATATGAGGCTGAACATGCTTAAAACCGTAAAGATAATAGTGGACTTCAGGAGGAGCCCCCCAGCACTCCCTCACTCAACAGTACTTTGTTGGCTGTGGAATCCTTCAGGTTTCTGGGATCCACATCTCCTGGAACCTGAAGTGAGAAACCAACATCAACACCATCATCGGTCACCAAACAGACTTCAACAGACGGTCAGGTCTGCAGAAAAGATCATTGGTGCCAACATGCCCACAATCCAAGACCTATTTACCTCCAAAGTCAGGAAACATGCAGGAAAAATCACACACTACCTCCTCCCCGCTGGTAGGCGCTACAGATCTCTGTTCCCCAAAACCTCCAGACACAAAAACAGTTTCTTCCCTCTCGCCGTCTCTCTACTGAACAGCTAGTAACCCATCGTGGCACTGTGAAATAACCCTGGATCATTATAATAACCAATGTACAATTACTCCCGTAACCATATTTATTTATTTCACCCTTGCTGTAAAACCGTCCGTCATACTCATACCGTATAGTATTATTCCTGCACTTCCTTGACTCTCCACTTCTTTGCACTATTCCTCCTTGTGTATACTTTTTTAGACTTGGACTGTTAGACCATTGCACTGTTGTATTGTTTTGCACTCTGTTGTGTTGTTTTGTGATGTATATTTTGTGTAAGCACACTGAGAGCCACTGTACCAAGACAAATTCCTTGTTTGTGCAAACTAACTTGGCCAATAAAACCTGATTCTTTGTCCCCAGGGCCATTCAGCTGTACTACTCCATGCAGAAGGGGAGGGGGAGATGGTCTTCTCTGCATGAGTCTACCTCAGTCTGCCCTATCATCCACCCCAATTTATTATACCAACCCAGTGTCCATCCCTTTACTGGCTATATTAGCCCTTTGCACAGACTTAATCTCTTTCATCTTTTTGCACTATCCACACAAGAAGCACAAGAACACTTTCCTCCTGGTCATCTACTGTCACTCACAATCACGATTGTAGCCTACCATAGGGTCAGAACCATTCTTGTAGCCTATCTGTTACCACCCCACTCCTATTCAACATGTTCTATGTGTATGTGATATGAGTATGTGTGTCTGTGAGTTGAATAAGCTACCGGATGTCCTAAAATTTCCCTTGTGATGAAAAAAGTATCCATCTATCTATAGGCTATATCCATAAACTTTAATGCCTTACATTTTCACTCAGAATAAGACGTATAACAATTTTGTATATTTTTTGTCAGAAACCTTATAAGTTTAGATATTATTATCAAACTAACACACTTTTCTTGGAATGGAAAATATCCAAATATCCATAACTCTCTTTCTCATTCTCTCACTCTGTGCAGGTCCGAAATCGGTATGTCTAGAAGCCTATTGTGATCAAGCACCATCACGATGCCTGATATTTTTTGTGTAGCCTATGGATCTTTCAGGTGTGGTATTACAAACGTGCATGTTTTATGTTTTGAAATTGAGAAAGGGAGCCAAATGTCGGCTCATATGGCCTTTTAACTCATGGGACGTGACTGACTTTGCCGGTATCATGATGACGACACGGCTATAGGGCGAGCTCACTGCGCACGTGCAGGGTCCCTTTCAGCGTATTCGTTGCTGTAGAAGTAGTTAGCGCTTACTGGTGCCCTCTTGGTCTTGGATGTTACTAAAGTTTCTAATATCAAGATTAAACATGGCCAAAGTTAATGCTGGTACATGTGGCTGCAGAGCCATGGTAATGGCTGGCCAGCTTTTGTCTAAACCCTCACCACTGAGCCAGCAAAATAACCGCCAGCAGAGATTCCTGAAACTTCAGCGCAGAATGATGGCTACCAGCGCCGCGGGACGGGGAAACAAAACCCCGGCTTCGGTTCAACAAGAAATACCCAGTTCTCTCCCACTGTCCGACCGTCATGGTGTGTCAAATCGCACATTTATTTACCGGGACGTCAAAGCATTTCTTAATGAAATAGGCGGAGATCCCAGAGAAGCTCGGTACTGGCTCACACAGTTCCAGAGAGCAAATCTTTCCCAAGTGCCTGCATTTGCTGTTTTGGAGGTGAGTTTTGGCCAGTTAGTGGGAATGAATGGGAGACCATGTTCATGACCACCATGATAAGTGGTTGGAGTTGACAGGGCAGTGTTACACGACAAAAATGAAGAGTGTCTCTGGCGACAAAAGCAATACCTGTGGGCTTTCATAGTCCGGCAAACTATCGCAGAACAGAACATGTATTTGTTATGGCAACTCAGCTATAACTAGCTAGCTAATGTACTAATGTCAGTTAAGTAGCTAGTTCAAGTCGTGTTGACCACGGAAGCCGTGCAGTAAAATCCTGACCGGCACATTTGGTCTCTTAAAACTTTTCTGATCCTATCATTAACGCAAAAATTATATCTCCCCAACCGTTATGTAACTCAGCGTTTCATCAAATATGAACTTAACAGTTTTGCACTACCGTGATACATCCAGTAAATTAGCCAAATGGCCGTATCCATATCAACAGTGTGAAACATCCATCGAATCTACTCATCCATTCAGAGTGAGCTGCAAAACCGCGGAACGTCTGCGCCCTTTACATTTTTTAGATCCAACAAGCAACAAGCTGTCACAATTTGCCTCTTTTTTACGCCCTTTTCTGTCGAGCGACACTTGTCTCCTGGGTTATAAAAAAGGGAATAAAGTTGTAGATGTTCAGGAACAGGAGGCGGAGACTTTGTTTTGGTGTAGGTCTAAGGGTCAGGAGTACACACTGACAATATCAAAGTAAAACATAATGTGATAAGCCATTGGGCCAATCTGTCCATTTTCAGCAAAGAATAACACAGCTTCACTCTCCATCATGTTCTGGGCAGGTTGATGAGTCTGTATTCGAGAACCGTGAGATGCTGCAGAGCCTGGCCTTCGGGCTCTCCTTCCTACAGCGGATGGACATGAAGCCAGTGGTGGTAATGGGGCTCCAGTCTGGCAGCTTGGTGGATGAAGATGAGCCCAGGGTAGAGCTGGTGCGCCGTTGCCAGTTGCTGACCGAGGTGCTGCAGCACAACTCTGCCAGTGTGATGCCCTTCTTCAGCGCTGAGGCCCTGATTCAGGTGCAGGAGCCGCCTCAGGGCAGCAGGTAACTACAGCATGTGATATACAGACCCTTGTAATGATACAGCACACACACACATAATCTACACCACACCATCTGACGACGCAGAGGTACAGCAACAAGTGCACAGGTAACATAGCGTGACCCCATCAACCTAGTCTGTATACAAACACTTGCACACAGACACACTTTCCCTCAGTTAAAACACCTCTCACCAAGTCCTTCAACCACATTGGTTGCATAAGCCGAAATTACATTGCACTGCCTAAAAATCACCATCATAATCTCTACCAGGTGACCTTCGTCTTGCTCAGCATTTTAGTGTCAGCTCTGCCTTGTAGCACCTGAAGCTGCTGGTGCACACTTGGCCCAGACCTGGCACTTCCCTTCCAGAGTCCCTTCCAGAGTCTAGAGATCATGAGAAACAGGCGCATGTGAAGAGGCTTTTAACTTTAAAGGTTGTGCTTTTATTCTTATAGAACCTATTGTACCTATTGCTGGCTGGGGACTACAGATGAAACTGAGCCATTTTGGCTAAATCTTGCATACAATAAGGCAATAATTGCAAGCTTCCCTGTAAATAAACCAACTGAATTCCTCTGGGAAGTTTACCACCATCAGCAAAACAGGGCTCCTAATGCCTCTCAGTAGAGGCCCAAATAAAAGCATATGATGTCGCAGTTATATACAAAACTGTTCGGACACACACAGGAAAAATGTAAACAAAAATAAGTTAAGCATTGCAATTAATGAACAAGACACTGAAATCAGTTAGGCTAGTTAGGCATTTACATGCGATATTATTTCAAATGTCCTTTATTTAAACCAAAATCTATCTAGAAATTGGAACTGTTTGCTCCCTGTTTGTTTTGATTCAGTGTCAGCCCCTCCTCCATCACTGTGGATATGGAGCTGCTACAGTGGAGCCTGGACTGCGGCACCATCCCGCTGGTGTGTCCGGTGGGCCGCGATCCAGCGGGCCGCTCGGTGGTTCTGCACTCTGTGGATGTAACCGCGGCTATGGCGCGAGCCCTGCAGCCTTTTAAGGTCATGTTCCTAAACAACAGAGGAGGCCTCCGCTCCCAGAATCACAAGGTAAACCTAGAGTGTGTATCTATAAAGTCTGTAAAATCTGTAAGTGTGTGCAGGTATAGGTCACAGCTACAATGTGTGTGTGTGTGCGTGTGCGTGTGCGTTTGTGTGTGCGTTTTAATTTTAAGGGCAAGACGTAAATGCTTTAATTTGAGTCTGTGTGTATTTTTATTTATTTATTTTTTACTTTGGTTTTGCTAGAGAGTGAATGGCAACACAGATACATGTGTCATATTGGTTTTCCACCGACAAGGTCTGATAATTAGGTGACATTGTGTCTGTGAGTGTAAAATTGTGTGCAAGAACCTGAAAATGAGTCAGTGAGAGTTTCAAAATATGTTTAAGGTTTGCGTGTTCAGAGAGAGAAAGAGAAAGAATAATATTTTGGAAGTGCAGATGTTTGTGAAGGGTTTTGTGTGTGTGTGTGTGTGTGTGTGTGTGTGTGTGTGTGTGTGTGTATGTATGTGTGTGTGTTTGTGAGTGTGTGTGTGTGTTTGTGAGTGAGTGAATGTGTGAGAGAGTGTGTGTGCGTGTGTGTGTGTGTGTGTGTGTGTGTGTGTGTGTGTGTGTGTGTGTGAGAGAGAGTGAGCGAGCGAGCGCATGTCAGTGGCCCTGCCTACACGCTGCTCCTTACATCAGATGTGACCTACATCCCAGTCTGGTCTAAATTTATACTCCACATCTGGAGTAGCATTGCCCTGCCAATACCAGTGGGTACCAGTTTCAAGTAGCTAGACACAAAATGAATACCAGACACATTTATTACTTAATGATCTCTCTCTCTCTTTCTCACTCACCCACTCTCTTTCTCTCCTTCTCCTGTTTCTCTCACTTTCTCCTCATGATTACCTGATCTTTAAAAAAAAAAAATCCACCACTAACTGAACTGTATGATGTACCTCAAAGAGTCCAATGGCAACATTGTGACGCAATAACCCTGAGCCCCTTTTCTCCCTCTTCTTTTTTATGTGTCTTTCTATCTGTCTGTTTAGAGCTGTGTGTGTTTGCGTGAGTATTTATACTTCTGCGTGGTATAGAGGACTTTGAAATACATTAATTAAACCACTCCCCTCTGCCCCCTTAGGTTCTGGATTCGGTGTCGTTGCCGGGCGACTTGCCGGCGTTGTCGGAGGCAGCTTGGTTGACGGCAGTCGAACGTCGACAGGTGTCTGCCATTGCACAGCTCCTGAACCAACTGCCCAGCGAGTCTTCTGCTGTGGTCACCTCTGCTAGCACACTCCTGACCGAGCTCTTCAGCCACAAGGGTAAGACACACACACACACACACACACACACACACACACACACACACACACACACACATACACACACACACACACACACACACACACACACACATACACACACATCACCTCTGCTAGTTAACTCTGACTGACCAAACTCTTCAGCCAAAAGCATGACACACACAAACACTTATTTCTATGCATACACACACACATCCACACATCACCTTAGCCAACACACCAAGCACCTCCACCGGATACGTTACACACAGACCACATTTTTAACCAGGACACTTCTCACTAGAGAGTGGAGGGTTGTGGCATATGTTATGTGTAATAGCACACGGTCACATGATCTCATAACCCACTCTCAGGATCACTGCTGGTGTGTGTTTCACAGGACAAAAATCCCCTCTATGCAGCAGGCTCAAAAAATAGCATCGGCTCCCAAAACTTGAACCAGTTGACCCACAGGAGTTCCCATGTGATCAAATAACATCCTGGATGTATACATAAAAGGCCTGGAAGAGGACTAGAAAACCTGAGAGACTTGCTGGTTAGCATCATGCTTCAGATCTGATCTGATCATTCTGATCGTTGCCCATCACTGCATGCCTTAACTTCCCATTGGTTGAGCCTATAGCAGCAGAATTACAAGCCCTTAAGCATGGGTTATGACCTTCTGTAGACCTTATATGATACATCTGAACTCTTGAACACGTGGATTTGCTGTGCTATGTAGCCTGTGTGTGTGTGTGTGTGTGTGTGTGTGTGTCAGCAGACATGCTTTCCTTTCTTTTGCAAAGTTGATAAATTGAAGAGATTATTTTGCTAAATTCAAAGCCAGATTTGAGAAGTATGTGAAACAAGAGGCTTAATGTTTCGTTGCTTTAACCTTCTAATTCACGTAGATATAATATTATTGTTAAATTCCGCAGGGTGTGAGTTGACACTCAAGCTCTCAATGCCCACACCTTGGTTGGTTATGTTGTGTCAGATGAATAAGGTTGACTCTGCTCTCTTATGATATACTCTATGGAAGCCAATAATGTGGCCGAAATGTGGTTGAATCCAGAAAGCCAGATGCGAGCCAATCAGTTGCCTAGACATGTTTGTATTACTCCCCTGTCTCTAATGTTCTTTTGCCTCATTCCAGGCTCTGGAACACTGTTTAAAAATGGAGATCCCATTCACATGTGAGTATGACAATCTGACATAGTGAACCCTCTTGTGTGTGTGTGTGTGTGTGTGTGTGTGTGTGTGTGTGTGAGTCTGTGTGTGTGTATATCCTGCCCAAAAATAAAAACACCCACAACTACACATTCAAAGAAAATGTGACGCAGATCACGCTGCACCAGAAAAATATTGCATAGAGAAATGCTGTGTCATAATGAGATGAAAGACATGAAGCAAAAGTTTTGTTTCTCTGTGGCTCAGGTACAGCAGCCTGGATGACATCGACCTGAACCGCCTCCTCATCCTCATCAACAAGTCATTTGGGAAGACTCTGAAGGAGGATTACATAGCGTCACTGAAAGGTCGCTTGCACTCCATCTACCTGTCTGAGGGGTAAGCCTGAGAATGTATGAGCTCTGAGGCATGACCTGTTCTTTCACTATCTTAGACATCAACATAATTAAGTAACTTGTGAATGTCTGGGTGGTTGTGTCATTCAACAACGAACACAATTACTGTAACATTTCAAGGTACCTTTCTCCATAATCATCCTGGTAAATGGAAACTCCGTCTCCCATCACATCTCTTCTGCTCCGCCCTTAACTATATTGTGAAATTAAACTGCGTTAAAAGGATTTTTTTTTCAACTCAAGTGGACGGAACCCAGTACACTCAAAATTTGAGTACACTCAAAATTTGATAGTTAATTATGTGAAGGTAAAGCAAGCCCCACCTGTACCACAATTACCGTCACCAGCTGTTAAGTCTTCAAAGTGGACGTCTTTGGTTTCCGGGCTATTTAACCCCTGTACTGCTTCTCTGTCAGGTACAGCGCTGCTGCGATCATCACCAAGGAGAGTGTGAGCAGTGGCACGCTCTACCTGGACAAGTTTGTGGTGAGCAGTAGCAAGCAGGGCCAGGGCACCAGCCACATCCTGTGGGAGTGCATCCGCCAAGACCTGGGCAAGCTCTTCTGGAGGTCCCGGGCAACCAATCGCATCAACCCCTGGTGAGTGGGTAGCCCATACTGTAGGCAGCACCATGGGTTATTAGAGTAGGGGTCATACTGAGCTAAGATGAAGGGTACTTACTGTCTTGTCCTGGGTGAGGCCTTGTGCCTTGCAGTTGTGCACATTGTAGTATTAACAAGATTTACGCAAGCAAGGCAAACTATGAGTTTTGTGGCTTAATACACACATGTTGTAGAGCACTTTCCATCATGTAAGTGTAGGTTTGTATGACTGTAGAGAAGAATAATGAATTCAGTGCAGAAATACTCCGGTTGACAAAGAGTTTTAAGAAAATGTCCTGGGAGAAAATGTTATGTTGTATGGATAAATGGGGACCTGGAGAACACAAGAGTTGCTTTAAGACCCAGGTGTGTCATTTTTGACACCAGGGCAGAGGTTTTTGGGACAGATGTTTTTATTCCTTGCTCTACATAGCAACTCTCTCTTCTTTATATTTTCTCCCTCCTTCCCATTTCTCGTCCCATCTTGCTTGTGTCTTTCCCCAACACCGTCAGGTACTTCAAGCACTGTGACGGCAGCTTTGTCAACGGCAGCTGGACCGTGTTCTGGTTCGGCCTGTCGGACATCAGGGAGTCGTACGAGCTGGTGGAGTACGCCAAGCGACTGCCTGACGTCTTCTGCAGCCCAGAGCAGACGGACAAGGCATTGGAGCCCCCGCCAGGGTCCTGAAGAGGCTGCCTTTCTGCTTAACCCACAACTCAAGCTGTGAGATGCCACAAATCGTCGAGTTACCTTTGACATTAAACCACTATCAGACACCTGCGCCTAAAAGCTTGCAGTTATTTGAACCATCACCATTTAGTTCGAGATCTTGATTGTTGGCCAAATCTGGGGCCTAAATAGGATGGGTGTGAGGTGTGTATTGTCGCAGTGCTTCATCTTTTTTATGTCTCAGAAAACACGTCATGAAAAGACCATTTAAAAAAGGACTAAATTGGATAGATGACCGTGACAAAGGTTTTGCATGTCCAAGTTTACTAATACATGGCAGGTCATTCCGGTGTTTGTAGTAGGCTATTAATACACTTCATTTGCTTAAGCTTGCTTGGCCATTCATTTACACTTGGATATGGAAAGAGTAATTAAGGAAGTACAGATTGGAACATCATATTTACATTTTTATTACCGTTATTTTACTGCATTTATTAAAATCATTTTTTTCTAAATTATAAACTTGCTTTTGGTTTCATCTTTTGGGTCTTTATTCAGCTATACATTTTGTGTGTGTGTGTGTGTGTGTGTTAGGTGGCATCATACATTAACACCCCTAAGGGTGATATACTGTATCATCATAAGATGAGAGCAGTAGGGATATGAGCCAAATTTGATCATAGTTCCTGAATGCCAACCAAGGAAAGGGCAAGTTAAACAAAACTTTACGTCAATATAAAAATGAGAACTTCCAGGCCCGAATCATTATTAGTTGAATGTGCCAACATTCTTTAAACTTTAAGTTAATATCCATTGTAAGGGAGGGATCGGCATGAATTTTACAGGTGGGGCATCACAGCTCCTTGAGTGAGTGATTTGTACATCTTCTGGATCGAATTTTTTTGTAGTAAATCACATCTCGCCCAAAATATTTTTTGGTATGTTAAGGAAAGGATAATGTATAGTCCGGTGGTCATTATCGAAAAATAAATTCCGATGGCCCTATAGGTCCCCAGCGCACAGCGTGAAACATGAAAGTCCATGTATTTTTTGAATTTGTTGACACTGTGTGGAGCCCTTCATGGTCTGTGGAGCTGAACGGGACCAGGGTCAGCCGAGGTCTGATTATTTGTGTTCACTGGTATTTATATGATAGGATCATTTCAATTTGTTAACAATCTCCATTGAACATAATTTTACTGTGAGAGGTGTTAACCCTTTTAGATTAAATAAACCAAACATTGTAAAATGATAGGCTGGTAATGAATGATTAATCATTTTGAAAATAATCATTTCAAGGTTGGCTGTAAATGCTCATTAAAGGCAGGGTTACAAGGTTTGTGCCAAAACATCTTAATAAGAGGCATGATGAAGTAGTTACTTCTCGGAATGTAAGTGCATAAGCTCTTGTACATCTGTGATGTTTGGCCCTGGTAGTCCATGAAAGTTTATTTTTTTCTTATCTGCTCTAACAGAGTTGATATTTCATCCACTGTCCATCCCTTTAGTGGCTATACAAGCCCCTTTACACAGACTTTACTATTTATATCACTTTGCACTATCCACACACACAAAAGCACAAGTACTCTATCTTTGCACTGTCCATACCAGCACATGAACACTATCGCTCTGCACTCTTTGCACTACTTTCCTTGTGGACATCAACACTGTCACAATCAATACACACTGTACTATAGGGTCAGATCTATCCTGTATCTGTAAACACCCCACTCCCTGTGAACATGTTCTCCCTATGTGTACAGTATGTGATGTATGTATGTTTGTGTGTTAATTGTACAAACTACTGGATGACCTAAATTTCCCTCTGGATTAATAAGGTATCCATCCATCTATCTATCTATCTATCTAGTTATTCCTGAGTTTGTCCACTTTGCTATTGGACAGGTGTCTCTCCGTGCGTCCCATGGTGTGATGGCAGTGGAGAGGGTTCCACATGGACAGGAAGTCGGGGCAGAACCCAAGTATGCTCAGTATTGCTGCCACCAGTGTGCACAACCTTAATGAGTTGCTGGCTCAGGTGACCTACTCCAGTGTAGTGTACCTCTTTGAAACAGGAGAGTTGCTGCCACAGGTGACCTACTCCAGTGTAGTGTACCTCTTTGAAACAGGAGATCTGGGTAAGTCTTGGTGTGAATGGGCAAAAACATGAATGTACTTATTGAGATGTCCATGTGCAACATTCAAGTGTTCCATTTTGTGGTTTACTAAGTGCTTTTGAAATAGGGATGGAACTACGAACTTCAAACATATGGACTTTGAACCACATCACTGCGTGTAAATGTAAATGTGTTTAAATACCTGTACCAGGAACCACAGAACAGAATCCTTAAAATTAACTTTAATTACACACAACTATTTGCACAACTGCGTCTATGTTGCATACTTTGGTCCCATCAAAAAAACTATATTCAAATATCTTCTGGGAATATTGGAAGATATATTACAAATGTCCAACTACAGCAGTGATAAACTTAATAAAAGCAAAATACAGATTTAAAATTTTGAATTCTCATTAGTGCACTTCACCTTTGAGAACTATGAGGTCATCTTCCCAGTCACAATCAAGAGGCTTGTGCTTCCTGTTTTATATGATCTAGGTGAAGGTAGTCTAGCACATGATATTTCACATTAAATTCTGTAACAAGTGCTCATATGATATAGGGATAGTATGATACAGTGTATGATGTGTGTGTGTTGTGATTTCTCTCTCTCAAACCAGACATTAATTCTCAAGTGACTTTTGCCACTAAGACGTTCTTAGGATACAGAGAGCTGAGATTGTTGATCAAAACCATCAAGGTAAGATACCCAGACATCCTAATCCGACATCCGCAGATGACGGCCAGAGGACAGAAAGGCAGGGGGGGTCGCAACGTTGACCAGTACATCATGCCCCCAGCTCAGGTACAGTCTGTTGATAATCCTCCTGCATTTTAGACCTAAATCGTGCATTTCTTTGGGTGAGTGGTCGGATAGGACCTTTATCAAAAATTCACCTTTGTCCAGGGCTGGTTTGCTGGCCGTCTCTAAGGTCACAACCAAGTACTTCCTGTGGGAGGATGGACGACGACTTTTACTTCCTGAACAAGACCAGCATTGAGAAGTTTGTGGAGATCATTGAGTGTGTGCCAGAGCTGAATGTGGTGAGTTTTTAATAAATGAAGACCGGTCACAGGTCAGAGCCAGAGAACTTATCAACCAGCCAGTCATTCAGGAAATCACTGTAAGGGAGAGAAGAATGCCATAAAGAAAACTAAAACTGTAAATAAACCTGTTTAAAATCAATTGATCACAGTACAGAACTGATAAGAGGGGTCAAGATAATAAAAGCAGATAATGAAATGTTTTGTTCTTAGTTGTTAAAGAGTCTGTAGTGACAAAACACGCTGACTTGACTGTAACTTATTGTCACAAAAGTGTATGACTCGCTGGTTCATGAAGCACGTCTGTCTCTTTTCCTCGCTCCGTGTGGATGCAGCTGGGTGGGTCTGTTGACGGGAACAGCTTCTACTTCACGCTGGAGCACGAGGAGGGGGGCGAAGGGGAGGGCGGGTGTCTGTCCCGTGTGCAGACACCACAGCCAGCTGCCCAGGTTTGAAGACTGTGTGCTAGTGGACGGCGTGGTCAACTTCTTCCTGGCCAGGACAGATGCTGTCCGCAGGGTGGGGTTTAGCCCCAGGCCGAGAAGAGTGGCCCACTCTGGTATGTCGTCAGATGGCCAGAGTGTTATCAAGTGTCGATATTGGCATGTCTGTTTGTTAGGAATAGGCATCCATCTTGTCGAGGCCTCTGGCCAGTTATTTCAGTCAGGCAAGACCAGGCAGGTGTCTAAATGAACAGGGAGGGACACTATTCACTAATCTATTCTGATGGTTAAACTGACCCATTTGGGCTGGTCTGTTTCTGGCGGTACCTGAGAATGAGGTACTTCCTCAAGAGGCACGCCTGATACAGTGTTTACTATATAAGACTATATGATATAGTTAAGTGATATCTTTCTGGTTGTACCAAAGATGACTTATTTTATATGTAAATTCAAATTAAAAGTAAATTCAAAAGAACTTCCGGGTTTTACTAATCCTCTTCTTCTCCCTCCTCCTTCTCTCATCCCGTGTCTTTCCCTCTCTTTGGTCAGAGTTCTTCATGGATGGCCTGGGACGTTTGTTGGTGGCCTCCTGCGCTGGGCTGGTTCCAGACACGGCTACCACACCCGAATTATGAAATGTTCGGAGACCCAGGGAATAAGGACAGAGTTCTTAAACTGGGCCATTATTATTATTCCAGAACAAACTTGAGCATACACAATACTGTGAGTCTTTTTTCCCCCTCATGGCCACCAGAGGGAAGCAGGCGCACATGCGTTGTAAAAGAAAGGTCCAGAAGTTCGTTTGGTGACTCATTTTGAAATAAAGGCAAAAGATTGGATCAATTATTTTTCAAATAAGTTTTGAGCTTTATTTATGTTAAAGTACTACATTCTGCTGATAATGCCAGATGTTCAAGTAACTGTGAGTAATTCCTTTCATATTTTGATTTTAATTTAGTACCAGTTTCGCTACTTTTTTACTTCAAAGTGTTATAATGTACAACCTTGGAGAGTGTGGAATACATGGACTCATAATGGAGCATACTGGAACAGAAAATAATCCTTTAGCTCCCTCTAAGGACACAAAAACACTACTACAGATACCCTCAACACATCCAGACTTGGGAGTCATTCTGATCCCCTTTTACCCATATGTCTTTTTTAGTGTAATTAACTTTAATTTATTTGTTAGTTATTTTAATTTGTCTCCTCAGTTATTGTTACATCATATTTTGTGTTCATTAATTATGTTTGTCATGTAATGTTGTTTGTTTGGAAGTTGATTATTTCAACAAAAACCTCAAGTATGCTTAGTGTGTCATATGATGCTAGGCCAAGTAAAGATGTCCATTTGTCTTGCAGATAATCTGGTAATGTCAGTTCAAATTGTACTCAGACACATTTAATGTCCCCGGCGCTGATAACAGCCCCACCCCAAAACACCAGAACATTGTTTCTGAAGAAAAGTGTTTTTGCAGCATCCTGTTAGTGCTTTGCTGTGTTCTGCTGTGTACAACGCTGTTCTCTTTGCAATATATAGTGCTTACCAGTTTCCTTGAAGAGTTGTCCTGAATTCTGATTCACGGAAGTCACGTGTAGTTGACTGAGCAGCTTCATGTCACATATATTCATCTAACTGAAGTGGCCTTCCGTGAGCATCACCCAAACTCTTCTTTTTACTTCTCCTCCTTCAGACAAATGTGACCTTGTGTGACCATGTAGTCCATAATGACAACCCCAGACAGAAAATGCCAACCTTGTTCAGCTAAGTACTGCTCTCTGTTCTGTTTCCTTATTCCAGTTTTACTTTGATGTGCGTTTGGGATGTCAAGGCAGGAGGGAGGAAGGACGGTCATAAATGTTACTTGTTGTCTGACTGCAAAAATAATTTATGAGCGAACCACAATAAGTGCAACATTCAAAAACTACCTCAGTCTCAGAATAATTTCCAGGACTAGTAAGCAGTTCATGAAGCTTTTGTGTCTATGATTTTTTTTCTATTATCTCTTTAAGAACCATTAAAGTTTTGGCTTATAAAATTGCTGCTCGATATTTGTATGTGACTGTGCATGACACCCCCTTACAAATCCCTTGTACGGTTCCTGTGTTAAATTGATCCCTGCTCTTGTCTGATAGAACTAACACTCCAGAGTGTGAATCACTGAGGTTGGGGCTTATGGACTCAGAAGATTAGACAGGCTGGATTATAATCCTCACACAATGACTTCAAGGGGAGGAGGAGTTACCTAAATGACAGTGCAAGGTGTTAATAGTGCCAAGGTCAGGGTTTTGAGTCCCCGATATATGACATATGATAAAACGCATGCTTTGATGTACTGTATATACCATGGAAAATACCTCTTTCTGCACTCAGCACTGTGACTTCAGGGTAGAAGCTTCTGCAGGGGCCCTAAAATTCCTTTCCTAAAGGAGCTGCACCTGTCTCGTAGGCTCTCCTGTCTGATTCACGCCTGCTGGATCTTTGGCCCAAGTCTGCAGAGCCTGGGTCTGCCTTGGCCCACGTCAGGAGTGATTTTGGAATCCACAGGAAGCTTGAGGTGAGGGATTTTTTCAAAAACTGTTTGGAGTCAAAACAGCTTATCAGCGGAGGTGTCTACAGGTGCCCAGTGCGCTGAATTTGTTTTTCGGGCCCGTGGGTTTATTTAGTTGACCCCGCCGGGAACTCCCGTCGGTGGCGCTGCCCCTGGGGTAATCTTCCGGTGGATGTTTGGACAAGGCTGGGAATCAAAGGTGTTGTGGGAAGCCCTGGAGCTCCCAGGGCTAAGTGGACATTTCCTGGGGAAACATGAGGCAGATCGGGCCAGCGCTGTGTGCCATGGAGCAGGGATGAATGCCCTCTTTATGCTGGGGTGGGAAAGGGATAGCGAGAGAGAGGGGAGGGGATAGTGAGAGAGAGAGGGGAGCGAAGCTGCACACACTTCCCTCCCTCTCTCTCTCACTTCACTCACTCAGCCCTCAGTTGCTCTCTGTCCTTGTGTCTCCATCTTCCTTTTATACCTCTCTTTCCTCTCTGTGTCCCTTTCCCTTTAACTCACTGCCTCTCCACAACTAAAACTATATTTTGAGGAAATGTACCCATAATGAACCTGCTATTTCTTATTAAAGTAGTGACTCATTCTTTTTTTTTTTTTAGCTTAACCTTCCATCCAAATAAAACGTTAAAAAGAAACGCAAAAGCGTTAATGAATGCAGCCCTAGTCAGCAGAAGTAGACTGAGTAAGAAAGCAGATTTGCCAAAATTAAAATGTATCTTATTTACTTTATTACATTGAAGACTTAGAATGTCTAGTACATCTGCATGTTGTCTTACCACAGCTGATATTGGTGTGTGTTCGTGTCAGACTAACAGTATTGGGAACTACTGTATGTCGCTACAGTTGCAGCTGCTTTGCAATTGAAAATGTCTGCCGTCACGTCACACAGTTTGTACTGGCATGGGATTCCAAGCGCTTATGAAGTGCTTTAAGTATTCTGGGGTGTCAAAAGGGTGTGCATAAAGCCTGACAAAACACCTACATAACCATGACATGACACCTGTCATTAGCATGAAGGAGTCTTGTATATCCTATCCTTGAATGTTTATGACTGTTGCCATCTACTGTCATTCGGGAAATTATGTAAATTTTGATGTCAAGTCAACATTGTTTGGGTCATCTTTGTTATGAAAACTTGACATGTATCGAGACAACATAACCTGTCAATGTCTTTGTTATGACAACTTGATATTAGAAATGACATATTTTACCAAATGACACTTGTCATGTTCATGACAGTTGTCATGTCACGGTTATGACGGTGTCATGTCAGTCACCCCTTCAAATAAACTGCTACATCAGTCATCATATCATTACTTTCATAGAGGTTGTCCCAAAAAGCAAGTTGAACCTACACATGCATGAATTCAAAGGATGTTCAGAATGGCAGGGATAGAATTCTAGGAATTAATGCCAGGTGGTGCTAGACTCTTGCTTCTTTGATAATTTAATAAACCCAGTACAAAATGAAGTCTGGCAAAACATTCAGAAACGACTCATATTGAAAGCCTGTGACTGAAATAAATATGGAATACTGATGAAAACAATAGAAATGCATGTGAAAGAAATGCCATAGGATAAGATCTAAAGGTTTGTAATATACAGCTATGGGATGTATGGAGTGCGGTGAGCTGGCAGGATGTTAGTCTGTGTTATACCGCCAATACCAGGTCTTGCACTCTGCAACTCTCAATTAGACGGCTCTGAACCGGCACTGCCAGGCTATGTATAGCAGGGAAGGCTGTTGGATTTCTGCTGCCAGATGACTCAGTCTGTGGGCACGGGACAAGGCCTTCGCAGAGAGTCAAGCCATGGAGGAATGGATAGGAGAGCGTCTGAAGAGTTAGGGCAGTACAGAATGAGTAAAAATAATATTGGATATCTAACTTGTGCAGTTAGAGAAACAAAATAACAGAGAAACTTAGTGACTGAAGGGAGTCAAATGATTGAGACGAACACACTGTGTTGAAATGGTGTGACGTGGCAAGTGTGAAGGGTCAGCTTGTGTGCTCCTGCAAAGAAAATCACGTTCTTATAGAACTCTTCACTCTCCTAAAGAGAGAGAGAGAGAATGTCAAGAAGAGAACAGACAGTGTGAGGTATGTCCATGTCTTTATGCCCCCCCCCCCCCCCCCCCCCCCCAGCTCTCTGGCTGGTCTGACCCTCTGATGACAGTCCCAGCTGCACTACAGCCAAAACACCCACAGCTGCTTCCAATATGAGTTCTCCACTCCTACTCCTCACTGACAACAACAGCCTGATACCTCTGCCTTCTAGAAAACTCTCAAAAGCTTTGTTTTCTGTTCAATTCAAAGAAGCATGCCTAAGTAAATTATATTCAAAAGGAATAGTAAAACAATATCAGATATGTTCACAATGCATTTGTTGTTTTTTGTATTGCTAGCTAGCAGTCTTTGTATGACTGACACTAGCTTCATGTTTACAGTTTTTCTTGATTGCTTACACACTATAATTGGACTTATTAACTAAACAACTATTAATGCCAATTACCAAAAGACAGACCAATTTCCCAACTTACACACTACTAACTATGGTTACACATTTTTTATGTAATTTCCTGTATCCAGCCACCAGTTATGTTAATGGATATGTACTCCCTATATGAAGCTAACCATGTTCAAACATAAAGAGGAATGGCAGGTCCTGATGAAAACAAGCCGTCCATGCTAAAAAATATTACATGGGAATATTTTTATTGAATGACCATGTGATAATATTGACGATATTTATTCACATGGGTTCCTTATTGTTAATTGAGACAGTAGCCTATGCTTAAAAGAAATTAGCAATATAAATAACAACACTATGACCATTCTCACAAATCGTCTTTCTTTGTACAAGGTCACAGTAATGACAGTTGTTTCCTAAGTTATGTCTGTGAGACTGAGCTAGCGGGAGTCCATTTTGTGAAAAAGAATTTCCATCAGTAATGCTACTGTTTTATTCTCTCAGGTTCTCATGTTTAGTCTAGCTTAACTCACGGTTCACCACTTTCCTTTGGCCTACTATAGTTGGGGAAGCCTCTTCAAGGATCGCAAACTACTACTACTCTTCACAGTATATCACATTTTCAGGGAGAGCTTTTTGTATTCTACACACAACATTTGTATTCATTCATTTAGCAAATATCTTCTTCTCTTGCGGTACAGCCCTGTGTAGAAATGATTAGCGTTGTGAATTTGAGTCTGAGGGTGGCTTTACACGACAACGCTCCCGGGTGAAACCGACAAAATATTTTATCAGATGTGCCTTTTGTTTAGACGGCGACAGCGTTTTTGGGGCTTAAAAACGCAAAAAAATGAACCCACCCTCCAGAGTGGAAATCTTAAAAACGCTCCACCGTCGCGTTCCCGTCTAAAGGGTTGAAAACGCAAAAGTGTGCTCTGAGCTGCTCACGCTGGCTATCCTCGCATACGCGTTGACATCATATCCATGTGCATACAGCCAAACAACAACAAACATGTCGGATTATTTCCATCAGTCGGAGATTCAAGTTGCTTTGATATCTATCCAGGAGTCATTTCAGCAAATAAGCAGAGTAATCACAGATAAAACAGAACAGAGAAGGCGCATTAATTACACTAGGTCTCGAAGCTTGTCTGTTCTATCCCTTGTAGCCTACGTCGCTTTGGCCAAAGGCGTTTGCTAAATGTAAATGTACACGAACACTGCAAATGTAAGTGAATGAATAAATAAATAAGCACCCAATCGCGTTAAAATAGCCATAGTGGAATAGAATGGACACATATATGTATATATACATCCTGCAGTAGGTACCTCCACGTCTGCACCGTTAAGTTCAATTTCACACACTTTTGCGTCACCGTCTGCATGCAGATTTCCACCCAAAGACTCTCGTCTAAACGCGAAATAAAAAGTGGGAACGCAACGCCACTTTTGCGGTTTGCTTTCAGATCGTTGTCGTGTAAAGCTAGCCTGAAACAGATCCTCATGAGGCTCAGATCTTCTGGAACCATTGGAGATGAAATGGTCACCGGCTGCTCCTCATTACTGAACGGTTTTGGCGTCATTGTAGATGCCCACATTTTATACACAACATTATACACCAAAATGTAAGTGCACTATTCCTGTGAATGAAGATCTCCACATGTCACTCAGGTTTACATTTACATTTACATTTAGTCATTTAGCAGACGCTTTTGCCCAAAGCGACATACAAAGAAGAGAACAGTCAAGCTACGAGCAATAGAGACCTAGTGTAACAGTAAATACTACTTTACATCAGAAATAGAAAACTAAATAGAAAAGTAAAAGAAGTGCAGGAATGGAGGAAGCCAGGTCTAGGTAATGAATGTGATGGAGAACTTTGATGAATCCAGTTGGTGCTGGTCAATAGTACCTCTACCCACTGACTGGAATGGGTACAGAGGGGAGTGCTCTGGCGGTGATGTGCACACATGACGCATGTGAAGTGAGTGAATATGTAAGAGAATGGGGCGGAAGAGAAATAAGGAGGGATGGATAGAGTGAGCAAGCAGGAGAGAAATAAACAGGGAGGGATGTAGTGAGCAAGCAAGCAGGAGAGAGAGAGAGAGAGAGAAAGAATGCTGGCCTTTAGACACAGTGTCAGCTGTTAATAATTTAGGGCAGGAGAACATTGGTGCAGTTCATACAGTGCATTACTGTGACCCCAGCTTGCATTTTTTTAATACACAAACAGCCTTAAAAAGATGTCACTTCACTCCTTGCACATTTCAGAGGCTCAAAAGAAAGCTCCCCCCACTTGATACCCCTGGCTCTTATAATGAGCAACAGTGGCCGTGGTTCTCAATTAACCCACACACCCACCTGCAGGCTATTACACACCTAACAACCTGACCAACACATCACACTGTTAACCATGTTTTAGGACGGTGAAGATCACATTCAGCATCATCACAATAACCCTCCCCCTCTTTAAAGCTTGCAAACACTGTTTCAAGTGCAGGAGAAATCAAATTGACAGTTTGTGCAAGTCTTAAAACCCATTGGTACTTTAAAAGTTCAAAAGTTAATGTTGGTGACTGCCAGACCTCATGTGAAGATCACTCCCTCTTAGACAGCCACTGCACTTTCCACATCTGAGTTTATGTCCTTCTTTTCTGTCTTTCTTTGTCTATTTCACTCTCAATCTTCTGTTCTCTGTTTTTCTTTTTCTTTTCCTCTATGTCACACTCGCTCACCCACTCACAGACACAGCCTCTCTCTCTTGGTCTCCCTCACTCCCTCCTACCCTCTCACATCTCAGCATTTGTTTTTTGACGCTCCTCTTCTGAACATGTCTGCTCCACACACGCATGCGCACAAGCAAGCACACGCACACACACACACACACACAAACACACAGACATAGACACGCACACGCACATCACACGCACGCACATGCACACGCAGACACACACACACACACACACACACACACACACACACACACACAGACACACACACACACACACACACACACAGACACACGCTGGTGTGAGGAGTTCACTGTCCCAGCTCTAGGGGGCCGTGTTTGCTCTGTACGAGCAGCGCTGGGGTTTCAGGGGGCCCCTCTGCTTGTTCTCCCCTCCCTCTCTGAACATGTTCCTCTATCAGGGGGGGTCAGACACACACACACACACACACTTACTGCCCCAACCCCAGTACCGGATGGTAATGTAGAGCGGATCCAAGAAACACAAGTCTGGCTGTTTATCTGGCAGTGATCTCAGCATGGCTTTTCTCTGTCCATAGGCTCAAAGCAGCAGACTCCAGCACCTTATAGCATGGAGCATGTTGTACCATCCACGGCTATGAGAAAAGTAAAACCGTCTGAATACTGCCATAACCCAACCCGCTTTGAAAAAAAGTGTGTCGTTCAGAGAGTTGTAAGTAGAATCTATAAGTGAGAGAAACTGAAGAATCACAAAGGCTTTCTTTTTCTGTCTTTCATAAAACACCCTGTTAGAGTGTCTATTCTACTGACACACCCACACATGGAGCTCAGGGGGTTTGCACATGTTTAGAGATTTGCAGATGCTAGGAGGGTTAGTTCCCAGTGACGAGACCTGACATTGTCTGCTGCGCAGTTCCTTTCCCTCCACAAGGGAAACCACGAACGGCCTTCATATTTGAGATGCACCTCCCACCAGGCAGACACCCAGGATTCATCAGGCTCTCCAAAAAAAAGGGGGGGGGGGGAAGAGAAAATCCAGTCGTGGGTGGAATGAAACCCAACTCTCTCTGTCTCACACATTCTGTCCCTCTGCCTTTCTCTCTTTTGCTCCCTCTCTGTGGTCTCTGTCTCACACTCTTCTCCCTCCCACTCCCTCTTCTTTGCTCTCCCTCCCTAGGTTTGTCTTAATCTTTTTCTCTATTTTTACAGTGGTTTTTTTTCATTGCTGTTAACTGCAGCTCTATGTTTTTTTTTGCTGAGGGCTCTGCAGTCATCACTGATCACACACATTTCCCCTCCCCAAGCCCACTGTCCTGCTCATGTTACCACTGACCACCATGGCCTCTCTTGGGAGGATATCTAGTTTTCGTTCTGATCCTGTTCAATTTCTTTGTTGACTTGCTGTGTTCTCACTCGGTCTAAAAACTCTGACGTTTCCTCACTCAGTGCATATTTGTTTAAGGACTACTGTGCACTGTAATACAAGATGGTAGAGGTTCACGTCTATGGTTAGACGGTGAGTCCCTCTTCCTCTCGCTCTCTCTCTCTTTCTTTCTCTCTGTCTGTCTCTCAGTGGGAAGGCATTCTGCTGGAGAGTTGCTGGAGGTTGCTGCTGGTTTCTGAAAAGCAGCCAGTCTGATGTGGCTAGCAGCTCTCTGTCTCATTCAAATTTTCCACCCAGAAATATTCCTCTGTCCCTGAGTTTTTCTTTCTCCACTGGCTCATGTTTCCCCCTGTTCCCTCTCGTTCACATCCTCCCCCATCTCTCTCTTTTGATTTTCCCTTCGAATAATCTGTTCTCCGTTCTATTAGAATTTCTTTCTTTCTGTCTTTCTGTGAAGTTTAACATTTCAAACTTGCTGCACTATGGCCTATCTGGCTTTTTAGATTGAGTTTACTTCCTTTCTTTCTGTCTTTTTTTTACCTGCAACTCCCTTTCTTCACTTCTCTTTTATTCCTCCCTCCATCGTTCCTCAGTGCTCTCAAATGCCCTCTGTTGGCAGAATACATAACTAACCACAGGGCATGCATGAGCATAAACAGCTGAGCTCTCCCTCCCCCCTCCCTCCTTCTTTCTCTCCCTCCCCAATTCCCTCCTTCTTTCTCTCCACCCCTCTTTCTCTCCTTCTTTTGCCTGCTTCAGAAAACCCATTTCTGATCCACGTGGACTTGTGTGGTGGCCTTTACACACAGATGACAAACCTGCACCAGATCTTGCTTGACTTTCACTGGCTTTCCGAGAGCCCAATGGGATGTGCCTCAACAAGGTGACCTCTCATAGACCCTGCTCACCACTCCCTAGGAATCCGCGACCACTGTGTGTAGACTGTCTCTTTCCCTACTCTTGTCTTCTATGCGTGGAGTCCTCCAGTGCTCTACCCATCGTCTTCCTCCTTAAGGACAGCTCTCATTCAGGTCTATAAATGAGGCTTAACAATCAGTGCTTTTACTGTACATCTGCACACCGTT
>NC_137916.1:17411394-17511394 GCF_963457725.1 Sprattus sprattus
TGGAGAGGAATCTAGGCATGGTGGATTAACGTTATGCTTTAGACTGCTTAACACTGGCCATGTAGCCTACAGTTCAGGTCATCACAAGATAAAATAGTTTAGGATGTGTGTCTCAGGGAGTCATAGGCTTATGTTTTCATACTTTTTCCCCGTTTCAGGCAATGGAGAAGAATTGGCTGAAGTCAATCGAAGATGGCTTAAAGAAGGAAAGGGACCCTAGAATCAAGCAATCCTTTGATATTCTTGAAGGGAATATTCCTGAGGATTTTTTTGAGGAAATTAGATTTTTACCATTTTCACATTATTCTGTATCAACTTGGTTACTGTGTGTATGAGTGTTGTACTTGGCCTTGGCCTTTCAATAAAGAATACGTCACACCCCATCAGTCATGTCTCTCCTCCATCATGTGTGTCCTCTGATGATACATTTTTTTTAAATAATTAATGTAAGTTGGGGTTTCATTAACTTGTGACACTCTACTGGAATAAACCCTTATGTGAAGCTGTAGAAATAAGTGTTGAAATGTATTTATTTCATTTCAGGCCCAGCTAGCTAAATGATCAGACTAGTTAAATCAAGATGCCAAGTTCAATACACTTCCAATTCAATACACATACACAGTGATGTAGAACATCTAGTTATTTTATTAATTAACAACAACAAACAACAGATTTTTTAATTTTTATTGTTAATGTTTGCGATGTGTGTGTCAACACACTTTTTAAAAACGTCAACTACCACCTCTACCATTCCTGGTCCCAAGGTGAGTGTAAGGAGTCCAAAATCCTCATTTGAGCACACCTGGTTGGTGAGGTGCTGGAGCTGTTGTCTGGAGGAAAAGATAAAAACATAAATTCAGGATAAATAATGTCTATTATACCTGTCAGAGCCCAGATATAGGATGTGGAATATTGCAAATTACTTGAACTCCGTGGCTCTCCCTGTGGCCATAGTGGGGTTTAGAGCAGGCAGCATGGCCACTTCTTTAAAATCAATGGCTGCCTGAGAGTTACCCTTATTCCAAAGCAGCCTGGAAGTCAACCAGTATCAACATCGAGTGCCTCACAGGCACCCAAAGCCAATTGGCTGCCTGAGAGTTACCCAGTGTTAGTAAGCAGCCTGGAAGTCAACCAGTCTCAACAAGTGCCTCAAAGGTATCTAAAACCAATTGGCTGCCTGACAGTTACCCTTATTCCAAAGCAGCCTGGAAGTCAACCAGTATCAACATCGAGTGCCTCACAGGCACCCAAAGCCAATTGGCTGCCTGAGAGTTACCCAGTGTTAGTAAGCAGCCTGGTAGTCAACCAGTCTCAACATCAAGTGCCTCACAGGTATCTAAAACCAATTGGCTGCCTGAGAGTTACCCTTATTCCAAAGCAGCTCAACGTCATTTGAAAGATAACCACTAACCATTAACAATCACTAAAATACATATCTACAGTAATTAATCACTTAAATACATATCTACAGTAATTAATCTTACTTTATAGGCTTACTGTTACCTAATGTTTTAACCAGATTTAGCTAGCTAGCAGGTTGAAATAACATTACCACAGCTAAAATTAGATTTAGCTAGCTAGCAGGTTGAAATGACATTACCACAGCTAAGATTAGCATAATCTATCTTTATGTTAACATATTGCATGGTATAGATAACATTAGCCGGCCCATTTTATACATTGATTAATCTACAGTAATAAATCTTACTTTGTAGGCTTACTGTTACCTAATGTTTTAACCAGATTGAGCTAGCTAGTAGGTTGAAAAGACATTACCACAGCTAAGATTAGCACGATCTATCTTTAAATATGGTTAACATATTGCATGCTAAACATAACATTAGCTGGCCCATCTTACATGTACAGCCCTAAAGCAAACACAATTAGCCATTTCATGTTTAAAATAGAAATATATTAGCTACATACCTTTGTAAAGTTGGAGCTTTCACTCGTTGCTGAGAGGTGGAATGAAGTTGGAGCTGGAATGAGAGCACTATACAGAAAGTTTGAATTTGGGCTCAAAGTGTTTGGATTGGACCAGAGGTTTGAGGGCGGAACCAGAGGTTTGGAGTTGGGAAGCACATTGATTGGATAAGAGTTTTGGGGGCGGAACCACCTTCCAGGCAGCCGCTGCCTGGCAGTCGAAGTTGAGGGCTCAAAACACCATTGAGCTACTCACTGCATTATCAGACAACTTGCTCAATTTGAAAGGCTGCTGTTGTTGATAGTTAAGATGCAGATAACTATACGTAACGCAAAGCGTTACAAAATATGACCGCCGAACTGTTCAATTTCGTGCACTTTCGACAATATATGCATAAGTTATTAGTGACTGGAGTTGTGAAGAGTGCAAAGTTTGAGGGTCTGCCACGCCCACACCCTTCAAACTTTGTAAAAGATTCTCATAACTTTTAATTCCCCATTGCTGAAGAGTAACCTGACCACGTTTGAAGGCGTTACCATTAAATCTGTAGGAGGAGTTCAATCACATGCGTGGTGTGGAAACAAAGTGAAGTTTCCAACCACCAACAGGTGGCGCTAAAGGTGATATCAGTCAGGCATATGTACGCGTTCAGGCCGGATCCAGCGTCCACCCTAAGACATTTTCTCTGGATCAAACAATGTACGCAAGAGTTATAAGAGACTTTGTGTTTTATGGCAAGCACTGGCAAGTTGGCAAAGTTTGAGGGTCTGCCACGCCCACACTTTCCGACTAATGAGAAAATCTTCTATAACTTTTAGTCGCCCATGGCTGAAGAGTAGCCTGACCACATTTCAAGGCGTTACCATTAAATCTGTCGGAGGAGTTCGATCAGATGCGAGGTGTGCAAATGCCGTCAAAACTCATCTTCCACTCAAAATGGCCGACTTCCTGTGGACCTGCCACCATGGCGTCAAGAGACTTTTTGGTGCATCCAAGCATGATGAAGACGTGTACCGAATTCCGTCAAGCTACGCCAAAATAACCCCAATGCGCCGGGGTTTTTGCAATGTTCTAGGGGGCGCTACAGAGCCATTTTGCTCCATCCATGGACAAAAACTCTACCGAAGATGGACGGTTACAGGCTTGATGTCCCTGGCAAATTTGGTTATTTTTCGAGCACTTTGACATATATGCGATTAAAACACCTAATTTTTGTGTTTTGTGGCAAGCACTGGAAGGTTGGCAAAGTTTGAGGGTCTGCCACGCCCACACCGTCCGACAAATGAGAAAATCTTCTATAACTTTTAGTCGCCCATGGCTGAAGAGTAACCTGACCACATTTCAAGGCGTTTCCATTAAATCTGTCGGCGGAGTTAGATCAGATGAGAGGTGTCCAAACGGCGTCAAAACTCATCTTCCACTAAAAATGGCCGACTTCCTGTGGACCTGCCACCATGGCGTCAAGAGACTTTTTGGAGCATCCAAGCATGATGAAGACGTGTACCGAATTCCGTCAAGCTATGCCAAAATAACCCCAATGCGCAGGGGTTTTTGCAATGTTCTAGGGGGCGCTACAGAGCCATTTTAATCCATCCATGGACAAAAACTCTACAGAAGATGGACGGTTACAGGCTTGATGTCCCTGGCAAATTTGGTTATTTTTCGAGCACTTTGACATATATGCGATTAATACACCGCATTTTTGCTTTTTAATTTTTAACTAGATGGCGCTATACATGTAATGACTGGTTATGGTATGGGTTGACATGGCCCCTTAACACAAACATACAAGAACAATTTGGCTCTCCTAGGCCCTACGGTTCTCGGGATATTCAAAGAAAACTGTGCCGCGCCACCTACAGGCCAGTTGGTGTATAACCATATAAATCAATTTATTGCATGCCCCCGCGTGAACGGAATTCCACGAAACTTAACGTGCAATCAGAAGGTGTCATAATGATCCCACACCTCCGACTTCGTGCAGTTCTGACCTTGTCAATTTACAATTAACATTTTTTTACAACACTCCATTTTTGCTTTTTCATTTGTAACTAGGTGGCGCTATACATGAAATAAGTGGTAGTGGAATGGTTGACGTGGCCTCTTAAGACCAACATACAAAAAAAATGTGGTCCTCCTAGGCCCTACGGTTTTCGACTTATTCACAGAAATCTAAACCGCCCCACCCTCTTTAAAAGGGGTCCAGTCCGACGGGGTGCAAAGGATCAAAACGAAAATCAATGGTTCCAAGCTAATCTAGTGGGGCTACATGCCCACCAAATTTCGTGCACCCCGGTGTTTCAGTGTCCCAGGAATCGTTGACAGAAAATCGGCTGTCGCGTGGCGGTCATAATAACAATTTAAATAAAAAAAAAATGTTAATTTAAAAAAAAAAACTCTGACTTAACCTATATGACCACCACAGCGCTGTCGCGCGGAGGTCATAATTATCACAGTGTGTGGATATGGTTCCAATCCTCCAGATTGCAAGCGTACCAGAAACACTGTGACACATTTATTTCTGGATTGCTTGAAGTGCATGAGAGTAAACATGCTCTGTGTGTCTTTGTGAGTTGCACACATGAGTGAGAGCAATAGAAAGAACAGAAAAGCAGAAGAAAATGTGGAGAGTGGATAGCGAGGGAGCGCTAAAGAGCTGTGATGTACAGTAGACACGTCATCATACCCGCTCTCTCTCTCTCTCTCTCTGTCTCTCTCTCTCACACACATACATACACACACACACACACACACACACACACACACACACACACACACACACACACACACACACACACACACACACACACACACACACACACACACACACACACACATACACACACACACACATACATACAGTCATCCTCTCCCTGCAGACTTGGCACCAGGAGGAGGAGGAGGCTCAGGCTCTAGCAGGCATCTGCCCAAACCACTATCCCCCCATGGAGGAGAGTCAGCTGTGAGACCCCACCAGGCTCTGGAGGACGGCCCTTCACGCCACTCCCAGCCTCCACATGCTAATGACAGCGCATGTCGTGTGTCTATCAGCTGATTCAGAGGCTATGTTGGAACCTGCAATGTTTTATCATTCATAGATTTGATCATTCATTTGATCATTAACAGAAAATAATATTGTTTGACAGAATCCATTGCTTTTGACCCTCTACTCTAATTTGACAATACTACATGGGAAGTGCTAACGAGACAGATAATAATAATAATATATATATATATATATATATATATATATATATATATATATTATAATAAACAGCTGTAATAAGGTTTGTAAAGTAAGGGCTGCTGTAATAATTTCTCACTATATTCTCGCACACACACACACACACACACACACACACACACACACACACACACACACACACACACACACACACACACACACACACACACACACACACACACACACACACACACAGGCACACACACATTTACTGGTATTTCTGAGTCAGTTTTTGTCTTAATCACAGAAAACTAAGTGGGTGTTTGTACTTTTAGATCCTCAACTTTCATTCCTGCTTTTCTTCCCACATGCTTCCAGTGCACTCCCAGTGTTGATGTGGCAGAGGAGGAGGGGCCGCTGAGTATCTCTGAGGACACACACACACACACACACACACACACACACACACACACACACACACACACATACACTCTCTCTCTCTCTCTCTCTGTCTCACTCTATCTCTCGCTCTCTGTCTCTCTCTGTCTCCGCCCCCCCCCCCCCCCCCCCCACACACACACACACACACACACACACATACACAGATTCTCTTGAGTTTATTTGAAATCGTAGGGGATTCAAACATGCTTTGAACCTATCCATACATATTTTGTGGCATATTACCACGGTGCTGTTTGTAAGATGTATTTTCCAACACGTTGTTTCTGAGAACAGCAGCTTGCGGAGGTCTGGCATTCAGCGCTCGTTCTGCATCCAACCCGTTCTAAATCCAACAAGAATAAATAAATAGTGTGAAGAAACTCAAATAAACAGGAGTGGAGATCTTGGAAAGGCTGAAGAAGGCAGTTGAGATGAGTATGTACACTCACACACACACACACGACACACATGTATGCCATGTAGACACCATGGGCACATACACACATACCTAAATAGATTCAGGCATACTGTGCACTCACACACAAGAGCACACAAGCATGGCATAAACCCCCACACACAGACACACAGACACACACACACACACACACACACACACACACACACATACACACACACACACACACACACACACTCATGAAATTCATTGTAGCTTTAACCTGGAGGAAGCTTCTACTCATTTGGTGGGGTACAGACACACACACAGAATACCTCCAACACACCCTCACTCACACATGCATGCACTCAGGGAAACTTCTGTAAAATGTCCTCTCTATCTCTCACACATTCACATGCACATACACACACACACACACACACACACACACATGTTTGCATGAGTACAGACTTGGCATATATCATCTATTTTCAAAAACACACACCAAGACACATTGAATATGCGCTATAACACACACACAAAGACTATAAATACAGATCTAGACACACATCAAATCACTAACCCCCATACACACGTCAGGTCAGTCGTAAATCCTGGTGCATCTGACCTTTGACCCTGATAGTTATGTGGGCGGTGCCCCAAGGCGGAGGCAGGGCCACAGCCCACACATAGTCCCTCCTCACACCCTCTCCTCCGCTCATCACACCACAGGCCTCTTCACCAATCTCTGCTATGAAATGAATGCCTATGAGAGTCTATTCTACAGAAGACCTACAAGAGTCTGTAAGGAACATTATAAAACAAGTAAGGACAAAATGAATGGGGGAGACTGTAATGCTAAATGTGGCTGTAAGACTTTTCTACTTTGGCCATTAGCCAGTATTCATGTGCAACCTCTGTGAAATTTCCCTCCATTCAGACAACAACAGGCATCTGTATCAATCACACATTTCAATACACTCATTACCAGTGAAATGCCTACAAGAGTGATACTCTGTGAAGTAATCTTACTCAGTATACATGTGCAACATGACTGAAACACACTGTGTGAGGCCTTCTAACACAATACATTACCAAATACCAGTTTCTCACACTGATAGGCCTTTTTGAACTTTCGCTGTAACAATAACTCTGGCCATTTAAAACACCCAAGAAAATGGTCAGCATTTCCTTCTCAACACAGACCAACCCTAACATTCAAACAGCGACTGAAACCATAGACCTGACAGAGAGATAAGGTGCTTTCTCAATCCCACTCTCATTTCACCCTGAAAAGAGACTCAGTGGTGAGCATAAACAAGACAAGCGGGGTTGATTTGTGTCTGTGATTAGATGAACGTGCTGGTAGTGGTCGCTTGATGTTGCCCTTGTTTGTGTTAACACTGTACACGGTCCAAGCTGGACTGGGTCCCAGATGTGCTGACTGAACGTATGCAGTTAATGGGGGGGGGGGGGGGGGGGGATGGGGTGTAGGCTGGACAGAGCAGGGAAGATTTTTCAGCTGGGTTTTCCGCCCTGGAACAAAGGAAGGAGTGGGGGAAGTGAAAGAGAGAAAGTGAGGATGGAAAAAAGACTTAACAGAGATGTGTCCAAAAGGAAGAACTTCTTCCAGTGGGTGTCCTCTGACAGCCAATCCGAAGCCAACTAGAGAGGATATGACCCCGCCCATCATGAGATGCCCCGCCTGAAATCACTCCCTCAAGAAAAAATTCTCTCTTTCTCTCCCCCTCCTCCATTTCTCTTTCCCTCCCTCTCTCCCTCTCTCCTTTCTCCTCTTTTTCCATCCCCTGCACGTGAGTCAGATGAGTCCAGTAGGAACATACACCAGGATTGAACCAACAACCACAGAAGTAAATTACACTGTACTTAAACATACACATAAAAACACAGTCACACACATCCACATGCACAAATTCTACATGAAAACACATCCAACACACACTCTTGTACACACATACACTGAACATACACCAACACATCCAACACACACTCTTGTACACACATACACTGAACATACACCAACACATTGTCAAAGACCATGGTTTGTTTCTGATCAGTGTTAGCATCGTTCTGTACTTTGTGTAATGAGCAGATTTGTTTGTTTGTTTGTTTGTTCGGTTGAAGGAATGAGCTAGCACTGACGTCAGATCTGGGGGATAAACAGCACACACACACACACACACACACACACACACACACACACACACACACACACACACACACACACACACACACACACACACACACACACACTCACACACACACTTGTAGAAGCTGTCTTCATCGTCTCACGCTGACCCTCAGAGTTTCCGTCTGAGGAAAGTCTGTGATTTGTCAGTCAGGTTAGGGAGTGAGTCACAGAAAAAGACTAAAGAGGGGAGAGAGAGAGAGAGAATGAGGCAGAGAGAGAGAAAAACTTTAAACGATGTTGAAGAATTTTGGAGAAGTGCACTTCTTCTTCAAGAGTGAGTGAGAGAGAAAGAAGGAGATAGAGAGAAATGTATTTTAAAAATGTGAAGAATTTATATTTTGGGTGAAAGAGACAGGCAGACAAAATTGTGTGTGTGTCTTTGAGTGTGTGTGTGTGTGTGTGTCTGTGAGTGTGTGTGTGTGTCTGTGAGTAGATTTGTGTGTGTCTGCATTCCAAAGATCTGTCACATTTGTCACTGGGTGGATGTGCCCACTAGGTTTATCTGCTACAGTGAGACCCTCATAACATGTGTGTGTGTGTGTGTGTGTGTGTGCGCGTGCGCGTGCGTACATGCGTGCGTGTGCGTATACACATGCTCTATTGGCATTTCCTGTCTGTCTTGATGCCTCTTGGCACAGCTTTCAAAAGGAAGCCATTGAGCCAAATATTGTCCCAACACTTTTATTTATGTGGCATGTCACAGTGCTCTGCTTCTCCTAATGTAGGGCAGGACTCTGAGACCTTCTAGATCCCTGCTTATTCCTTATGAGAGCAGACAATACTTAAGCCTGCAGGAGAATTATGGCTCCTGGAAGAGTTGAAATATGTGTGGATGAGTTTATGTGAGTGTGTTTACTGTTTTTGTGTATTACAGCATGTTTGTGTTCTTCATTGAAATAAACCTATAAATGTATACATGTTGCATACATGTTCCAGCCACTTTTTCTCTCACAGCCGTAGAGCACTGTCCACCCCTCAACCATCACACACAAACACACACACACAAAAATACACTTCAAGCCACCCCTTCCCTGGACGTGGCTGAGAACGGTGCAGTTCCCTTTGGTGACCCACAGGGGGCATCTGTCTAGAATAAGACTGACGAGACTGTCACTAAATTAGACGACTGTGACTTCATATTGTCATATCCTCATATGCTCCCTGTTCAGTGACATGGCCTACGCTTACCTCCATCACACTGATCCTTTAGACACTTCAGAGGCTGGGCTTTTCCAAATGAGTCCAAATAAGGTCTCCTTCCAAAGAACATTCATGTAGGAATATGGATGTATACTGTGTTACTGCGTAAATTCTACATCGTAAAGACATACACAAACACACCCTCTCCAACATCAGCATACTGTATTATGTAGATCTCCACATACACAGATCCACACCCAGATCCATACACTTTTATACACACAAACTGCACATTTATGCATGCACAAATAGGCACATACACATGGCAGCACACACACATACAGGCACAATGACTGAACACAATACATGATTGTAGACACAGACATCAGCATGTGATAGCTAGGGAACAGAGTCTACCGCTCAAATTGGTTTTACTTACTGCTTATGAATTTCATGTCTGATAGTGTCTTACACCCTCTCATCTCCCAGGGTGCATAACCCATCTCCACACAGATCTCCACAAATGTTGTAGACAGGGCCCTGCCACTGCTGAGTGCTCTTCTTAGTATACTATACCCTCTGTGTGCCACCGCCCCAGCATGCTATGATGTATGGTTTAATATTGTTCTCAGGGAGGTTTTTAGGATACTGTGGTCTGTGATTTACAATGGTTTTCAGCATATGACTATACAGAAATATTCATCATATGGAATGTGGACCTTCACTTGCAGATCATACAGTTCCCTTTACAATAATCTTCTTTCATTGTGTCTTAATGAATAGGTTACTGACTGAATACTATACTATACTATAATACATGCCACATTTACGTAGTGTATATTCTGTGAATATGTTGACTATGTATCATTGTAGACAGAGGGTCCCAAAAAGAAAACTGCAAACGAACAGCTTTAGTCATAACTACTGGCACATATTTTAGGAGAGGATATACTGAATACTGACACCTTCTTTAGGAGAGGATACGCTGCTTTTATTTGCGATTTAGCAGTGAAAGCCATCAGGCGTCAATTCTGTGAAGGGCGTAATTCTTGTTGACGAGTCGTGTTCTGAGCAGTAAAGGCAGCCAGAACTACCGGAGGCCTTTAGGTGTGCCACGTCAGCCTGGGTGGAGAGGTGCGTCTCTCTGTCTCTCTCCCCCACTCAAAACCCTTTAGGGGGATCTGTTTTATGGGGGTCCCAGTTAGCATCTCTCCCGGCTGGTGGTAGAGGGTCGGGGGGATTTTTAAGAGCCTCTCGTTTTCAAGGGGGCTGGAAAGTCGTTAAGTCCATCTCCTCCGTTTCCCCCTCTACCTGCCTTCTGCTACCTATTATCACACCAGGCTTCAATGGAGGGGCTTTATGGAGGCCCTGTTCTGGAAGGTTCCAGGGGTCTAAAGGCCCTTTTGAAGTCCCAGGCTACCTGCTAAGGGCCGTGGGCATCAGCAGGAACTGTTGGCCTGGGTCCTAATGACAGCCTGATGCCGCCACTCTAAGCCCAAACCTTGCTGGGGGTATTTGCCGATATCCCACCAGAATCAAGGGCAATCAAGGGTGCTACGATAAAGGGACCATTGGCCTAAACCCAGTGTTATCAGTGTTACAGCGACAGTGTGAAAATGTGATATTAGTCTTGTTTCCCGGTCATCCAGATAGCCAAGTGAACCGTTGGCCATCTACTCTGCTGAAGCTCGTCTGCTCCATGAGTCCTTGACAGTTCTACTGAGATTCCTTACATTTGTATGAACATCTTACATTCTTGGAGGGACTGAAATATAGCTGCATAGCATAGCTACAAAGTGTCTATTACGTCCTTTAGCTGTGCTTCATAATTCAGAACCAGACAGGACATAGACAAATGTGGCAAAGTCTGTGTAGAGGCATCATTACATGCCGCACACCGACACGCCTGGCAGATTCAGCAAGCCATCAGCACTTGCTTAATCACAATCTCTTTTTTTGCAAGCCACACTTAAAGTAAATCTGACATACATCAAACCACATACATCTAAGCACACCCTCACATAAAGGGGGCCAAAGTTGGCACTGAATGCGCTGAACAGCCACTTGTTTTCTGTTATGTTTTCCGCGGTGTCATGTGTTTCTTTTTCTGTTTACTTCAATAAAGTGGGAACAAGGGGCCTCATTGTGTCCCCCTAGGGGTCCCCTGTCTCCTGGTCATTTAACAGTGAGGCCTCCCACTGGCCCCTGGCTCCCCATCAAACTCGCCCGGGACCCTGAGTGCCTGTAAACCCACCAGGACGCCTTCCACGCCTGCTCCTTGATCCGACAGTTTCCTTTAGAAAGTTGCTGCCGGCAACACAAATGAAAGGCTTTCAGATAAAACAGCCACGTGGAATGGGTGCTAACTGTCAGAAACCTAGTTTAATGACATAAGTCTGTAACAATATGGTAAAACTGTTTGGATAGAAGCACACAAAAATGTCAACTCTTTGCCTTTTTGAACAGTCTCCTCCATGGTCTTTCATCTGGATTGAGTTTGTAGGCAAGTTTATTTTCTCACTACCTGAGATGTTGCCTTTTACACACCCTCTTAACTGTTCTGTAGTTTCACATAAACATCACTTATTTATGTTTAAGTTTATTTGTTGTGGTAAATAAAGGTAATACCCCAATTCCTCCATTGCATAGTCAGTCAGAGTGCTGTAGTCATAAGCCATAAAGATGTTCTCTCTCTGAAGTAGAAAGATGAGAATCAAGGTTAGGAAATAAATAGAGCACTGGCTACTTGAGGCATGGGTTCAGTTCTCACAGATGTCTTTTGTCTTTTGCCATGGAGGTGTGACTACTGAATCTATTTTGACTAGGGAGACAACATTTGTTAGTGCAGTCCACACACCAAATATGTCAAGAGGTCAGGGCTCCTCTCAGTGAAACTTGGATTCATATAGAATATTTAATATTCCCTTAGAAAAAAACACAACTTCAAGCAGTCTTGCTATGACACAGCTCCATTCTTTTGTAGATCAGGTGACAGGTCAAGTTAGGTATGAGGGAGAGTTTCCATAGACAACAGAGCAAAAGGCTCTTGTTTCTTGATATGAGTGATGGAGGCATACGGTGAAACGCTTCCACAGACCTTTACTGCCAAACCTTCAGCAATCTTGCCACAACACAAATTAAACATCCTGAAGATCAGGTGAAGGGTGAAGCCTCCACACCACTGACAGAAAAAAATGCTTCTTTTTCCCTCGCCATGAGTGGTGGAGGCTAGCAGCGAAACCCGTCCGCACAGATCTCCGTTGGTTCCTGTGAGCCCAAAAGGTAGCTCCTGTGCAGAAAGCACTCTCATCTCCATGACCTGAGAGAGGGTGAGGAGGCCTGGCCTAGCTCAGATGAACTCAGTAGGCCCCTGATGGATGAGTTCCCCTGGAAGCCTTCACCACATTTTTGAACCAATTGTACTCCTTTTTTTCCATTGCGGAAGTTTCTGGAATTTTCAGCAAATTGAAACAGGAGTCGTATTTTTGGTCAGCTTCCGAGTAACAATCCTTTTTCCACCCTCCCTAGTGACAGAGCAGCCACCTCACCACACCTGTGTGTGTGTTTGAGTGTGTGTGTGTGTGTGTGTGTGTGTGTGTGTGTGTGTGTGTGTGTGTGTGTGTGTGTGTGTGTGTGTGTGTGTGTGTGTGTGTGTGTGTGTGTGTGTGTGTGTGTGTGTGTGTGTGTGTGTGTGTGTGTGTGTGTGTGTGTGTGTGTGTGTGTGTGTGTGTGTGTGTGTGTGTGTGTGTGCGCGTGTGCGCGTGTGCGCGTGTGTGTGTGCGTGTGCGCGTGTGCGCGTGTGTGTGTGCGTGTGCGCGTGTGTGTGTGCGCGCGCGCGTGTGTATGTGACTATTTAGTGCCCTTCTTATTTATTTATTTATTTATTTGTCTGTGTTTATGACGATGCATGGTACACATGCTTGATAGGTCAAAGTGCATTTATTTATGTTTGTTTCTGAGCATGAGAGAGAGACATATAGACAGACAGACAGGCAGGAGAGTGAATTTGTGCGTGTGTGTGTGTATATGGTGTGTGTGTGTGTGGTGAGTGTGTGTATGTGTATGGTGTGTGTGTATGGTGTGTGTGTGTGAGGTTACTGTTGGCGACTTGTGGAGCTTGAGCTGCATTCAGGTTTCAGCTCTGGCCCTTAGTGATGATCTTCATTGGCAGATCCTCAGGTAGGGCTGCTGCACTTTCACTTTACGGACGTCTGATTTTATCATTACAGAGAGAAGCATAACAGCCACAGCTAATATCAGCTGAATGAGAGAGGGAGAGAGAGAGAGAGAGAGAGAGAGAGAGAGAGAGAGAGAGAGACTTCAAATGGAGACTAGAGCAGTGATAACAAGCCAACAAACAAAAATGTATGAACAAAATAAAACAAAAACATACATGTATGTCTTAAATAAAGAGTTAAAGTTTACATTTTATCTTCATGTATGAGTTATGTCATTCTTTCAACAGTACCTAATAGACAGCTGTTGTTTCTTAAACTCTCAATAACTTCTAATGACCTGAATTAATCAAATTTGATAATCTCAGTCAGGCCACAGCAGGCCTCAGTCATGAAACTACTGTTTATTGTGTGCATTTAATATATTACAGACAAATTCAGCCTGGCCTGCTTTTTCATATAAAAAGACTTGGCAGTATCAGTTCCTACATTTGTAGTCTGGGAAACAGCTGGGGGCATGGTGAAATACAGCTGATTACTGAGGCTGCCGTGTGGCCATGCTGTCTTTAAGCACTCTGAAATGGAGTGGAATGAGGAGATGCTTTTCACAGTGTATCATTAGCCCATTGCAGAAACCTGTGCCGTCTATGGTTTGAAGCGCCCCGCTAATGGTGGTTTCTGAACTTCTAGGTGGCCTGTCATTGGAAAGACTTGAAGCTCTTTAGCTACCGTGAGACTGCAGATGAAAAGGATGAGTGTGTGAGTGTGTATTGTAAGTGTGTGAGTGTGTGTCGGATGCTGATGTTCACACTCGTACACTGTCATGAGGTCTTAGGAGAGATAGGTCTGGTGATGTCCGGAGGAGATGTTTCATCCTGAAAAACATGGCCGCCTTGGTCAGTGTTGCATGTTAGCCTTTCGAACTAGAGTAGTGGTCTGATCGAAGAATGCAGATGACACACACACACAACCCCCGCCATATAGTCATACATGCACACCTGTTCTGCCAACACATTCAAACTATAAACTGCTTAACGACGGTGTGGATGTATATGTGGGGGAGTGATGTTTGACATTTACTGACTTATAAATCCGGCCATTCTTATGAAGCTACGCTTTCAATGTCTCACCCTTGGTTTTTATCCTTTTATAATCTGACACTCTCCCTTTCTCCCTCTCTCCCTCTCTCTCCCTCCCTCTCCCTCTCTCGTGGTCAGAATGTTCAGGGCCCTCTGTAACACTGTAATCTGTGTAGGGCAGAAATGTCCAGCCACCTCCTCGTAGCCTTTAATTTAGACTTTATTTTAGGCCCTCTTTATGGGCCCTGACTTTCCCCATTCCAAGGCGAAAGACAAGAAGTTGACAATTACACTCACATTATTTTGAGCCTAGGGTTTGTTCACGAGCTGGCCAACAGAGACGCAGGCCACAGGGCTGGACACCACCCAAACAACGCTGCTGTCGTTTTAAGTGAGTTCTGTCGGATCGGGTGAATTTTTAAGGCGCTTTTGAGCTAAGATCTGACAAGAATGTGTCGTTCATTTGTATACTTCATTTCAGCATACCAACTAGTTTCTAATTTAGAGTGGACATTTGGACTGAAATAACTAACTGTACCCTGCATGCAAACATGCTGTGTATGTGCATAATTTAAGAAACAATATAGCTTGATAGCATTTCTTCTATATGAAAAAAGGTTTACAGGATAGGTAATGGTCATGGTCTATACTGGGCCCAATTATGGCTTTTAGAAATAAGCAATTGGCATACTTCACACAATTAACAGACTTGAAGCTCCATTTTTATTATCTAACAATGGCATGCTTTAAATATGTATTTTCAATAAATATTTTTACAATGAAACTAATTTCTATTCAATGTTAAACCAATGTTAAACCTCTCATAGCTTCAGCGTCTTTTGTTGATTTGTAACCTGTAATAAGTTGTATGTAGATATTTAGGTATTTAGTTATTTTACTTTATGTAGATGTATGGAGGATAATGAGTAAATCTGAGAATTACGTTTTTTAAGTTTACTTTACAAGTGCTTAAAATATCCCATATGGGCTCTCATCTATGTGAATCTCCATCAGAGAGATGCCCACCTGAATGAGGAGACAGCAGGCATTGCACTCACACTGGCATTACAAGTGACAGTGAGCAGGTGGTACTCTCTAGAAGGTTGTATTCGATATAGGTAAATAACATCTGATTTATTCTAGAACCTTCTACAATGTTCTGTTTATTAGGTATTGCAAGCAAAATTCGGCCTGGCCTCGCATTTCCTAAGAAAAGCCTTTGCAAAATCACTTCCTGTAGTTTCAGTCTGGGAAATAGTGAGGTTGACGTGTGGCCAGTGTGTTGCTTTCAGAGTGTTGTCAGTGGTGGTAGGATTTACTGGGACTCATGTCATGTGTGCTACTGGTTCAGGAACATGTGATCATCATTAGCCACGTCTGCAGACGACACATGGTCAAACTGTGACAGTCTTTTAACATGAAATGCGCTGCGTCATGGTGCACAAAACCAAACTAAATAGCCTGCCAGACAGTGAGAGAGTGTCACAGATGAATTATGGCGGTACTAAATTCTCACACACCTGAGCAGCAAGCCTGAGACATCCGCAATAACTGCCTGCGCACCTGTGTCCAGGTGTGGCCTCGTAAAAGAGCTCTCTGTCCCACTCACAGGCTTACCTTCACTTATTGGAGGAAGGGGAAAAAAGGAGAAGAACATAGGGTGGACTTTTTGAAAGAATTTGCAAAGGGCCTAAAGGTTTTGGTATATAAAAGCTTTCAGTAACCCAGATTAATGGATTAATGGATTAATCTTGGATACCAGCCCAAACCCCGCCCACAACATTTTTGTTCTGGGAAATTTGGTCTGGCGCTGACCGATTGGGGAGACAATATCAGTTTTCAGCAAAACGATCTGACCAATGAAATTGTCAGAGCGGGCTTTATACGATGATGGACAGATGATCAACCAACGCTTGAGTCGAATTAACCAGTAGATTTGAAATAGTACCAAGATGGCCGCGTCTCGGCCTGTTAGTGGGAAATATTTTATGTGAATTAAGCTATCTACATGACTTTTTTAATGTCTACATTGACTCGGTAAGTTGTGTATGTGCAACACGAATGTTGCAGAGTATTGTTTGTCTTAACTAAAGCTCTCTAGACCATTATTGTAAGGTTATTGCTTAAGCTTAGACCAAAAATCCATTGAAACACATAGTAGCTAGCTAGCCTCACTGCTAATAAGTATAACGGGAGCAAGCATATCACAGATATTGACGGCGAATTTATTTTGAAAGAGGAACAGAGAAACGTGATTAAGGCATTTGTTGATTGAAAAGATGTTTTTGCCGTCCTTCCTACGGGATCAGGTAAAAGTTTGATTTATCAGATGGTCATACTACGTTGCTCTGATTGGTTCTAGGTATCCAATTCAGCGAAGAGGCATTTTCTTTCCTGGTTCGTTGAAACACGCCCCATAATCACAGCCCAATGGGTCAGAATCAGACTCATATTCTGACTAGAATTATGAGTATGACATCGTCAGGCTAGATTAATCATATATTCAGTCATTCAACAAGGTTAGGATATGGATACATGGGTTAACATAATAGAAATACCCCTTTAAATAAAAAAAAATCAGCAATTCCATGGCATGATTCTAGTAACTAGTTAACATTATGAGAAGAGCAATTAATGCTATTAAAGCTATTAATTATTGGTTTTCAAGAGAGCTTTTGTAATCTTCAGCGTTGGGTTTTAGACTTTACATTTTTTTGGAAATGTCCTCCTCAAGGCAATGATTACCTTGGGGACACAGTTTTTCCCATCATTCAAATAAACTGCAGTGTTCGTCTCCAAATGCAAGGTTTCCACACAGTGATTCATATTTCCTTTCTCCCTGGCACAGTGAGCATCTCTGGGAGTATGGAATGGTGCTTCACCAGCCTTAGACTCTGGCCTCGTCCTCCAATTAGCACTCCAGGCTCCACCACAGCATCCACCAGAAAGACCTGAAGAAGATGTTATATTGGAGAAAAGTGAAGGATTTGTCTCCATTCTCTCTTTTTCTAATCTGAAATGTGTTTTGTTTATTTTTCTTCACTTTCTGGTGTCTGTATTTCTGTATCTAGTATGACCAGTCCTTGAAATTACAATACACATCCCTCTGTCATAGTCATTATTAAACTTTCTATAAAATAAGATGTATAATGGTGTGTTTGGCATAGTAGTGTCATGCCAGGACATGAGTAAGATATTTTAATGTGAGTATTTGAAGCCTTTAATTCTGTTTGCCCATTATTAGTGTACTATGGCCTAACAGCTGATTTACTTCCTGACAGAACCAAACAGAAACACTTGAACCAATGCTCTCCCTTGGCAAGTGCGTTGTTGATAATCATTTTAGGAGTGCAATTTTTAAAAAAGGGATTCAAATGAAGCTCAACAGTCTCTGTGAGTTGTATCTGCTGGATCAGATGTGCTAGGCTTTTATGTGTCAGATCTGTCACAATAGTTTTGCACAGCCTGTCAAAACATTCTTGAGGAGAGATGTGTATTGGTGAGCTTGCTGGATTGTAGTGAGTGCAGCATTCAGTAGCCCATTCAGGCCTTAAGCAACTGGACCCTTAACATTTAACCCTCAACCTTTTTGCTCAATGTCTTCCAATGAAAAGGGAATTTTGCCTTGCTATTAAAGAGTTTAGGCCTGCAGTCCAAAAAGTACTTTGAGGAGTTTTTGTTGTTAAAAGAAATGGGACAAGCTCATAAACACCTCAAGACAGAGAAGAGAGTGTACACAGGTTATGTCTGGTAAATATACTGAGATAGAATGGAGAGTGAATCTATTTTTAAACAGACTGAGAGGAGAGTGTCTTTTTATCTACTTTATACGTTTATATAGAACACATTTTTTGTAGTATACCTATTCATTTCTATGGCAGCATATTTCATATTTAATTTCATACGTCCTGATTAGCAGCATTAGCATCAGTGTGCTAGTTTACAGATCTCAGGACCCACCATCTGATAAAGCATTGAATCCCCTCTCAGGGTCTTTCTTACATAAACAGGCCACGGTATTTCCATCAGGCATCTGCAGGGACGCCTCTGCACAGCTCCAGATGTCCCTTTTTTTCTACCTCTGCTGGCAGAAACATCTGGAAGGAAGAGGAGTTGGGTTGGGGGTGGGGGGTGAGGGGTTAGAGTAGACGGGGCCAGGCTACTGCGTGAAATATGAATCTGGCTCTCTGACTGGGAGTGAGCAGAGAGCGAGACAGAAAGGGTGAAGGAGTGGAAGAGAGAGCAGACCCCATCGGGGCAGGCCTGTGACTCTCCACACAGGGAGTGCGACCATACAGTATGCAAAGTCCTCCACTGCTACACCCTGTGGTTACTCTATCTGTTTATAATGGCTGTCACATCGAGCCCAACTCAGTTTTGGTACTGGTAGGAGGTATGTGGGGAACTACTGGAGAAGAAAGCCAGGGCCCTAGGTTAAACCACACTGATTTAATGTGACAACCTTTTAATCCTCCATGGATCTTTGTGAAGTCTATTTAACTACAGGAAGAAATGCACTGTAAAAGGGACCCTACCTAGATCCTAGAGGGAAGAACTGGTAACCAACTTGTAGCATCTGAGAAAATAATACAATGTTTGATAACTTACATACAGACTTCAATTTCACACACAAAAAGTAATGGAAAAGTACTGTAATGTATTAAGAGCTAGTTCTGAATTGCTTTAAATCATACTCAAGCAAGGTGAAGGGGCCCATCTGAAGCACTCTCATAAACAAAATTCCATAATCATTGGCTCTATATTCAGTAAAACTGAGATCCCTATTGCTATTCACAAATGGGACTCACAATGTTGTTGATGCCTGATGTTACAATTTTTATGTCATTTTTATTGACGAAAACAGCAATAGTATACATTCCGGAGCTTTCAATTACAATGTTGCTTATACTCTGTTCAAGAAAGTCCAAATTACAGAGAAAATGTTCAGTGTGTGTGTTTTTGGCCTACGTAAGCCAAAAAGCATCACATTCCACCGAATGATTGAAAAGAAAGCATAATGACAAACTTTGAAATTATTTAAAGTTCTTTACCGCCATAAATCCAAATGCTTCTTTGAATGGGTAACTGTGTTGTTTATGACATTTCCTTCCCGTCCTGGCTCGCATGTCATGACGGCTATGGTATGCTACATGTTTGCAACTTGGCTTCTGGATGGGATGCCATTACATGAGTTGTTGGGGATTGATAACTTTACTGCCTCCACGGTCTCTAATCTGTCCGCCGCCCCTTATCACAGAACCAACACAACCACCGAAGGGGTCATCGTCATGAGAACATGCCAGCGGTCCTTTTTTTGGCTGAAAGCAGACAGATTTGCTGGGTGTTGATTGGCTAAATAGAGACAAGCATGATGGTAGATTAAGCCAACGAGGCATCCGAACATCTGGGCCCATTCCAATCTACGCCCGCCGGACCGTGTGTAGACAGGCCCTCGTACAGATTCCTACCCAAGAAACAGAGCGCTAATTATGCGGCCAGGTCTGCTCTTTTACAGAAATAACAGGGCAGACGCATATAACTGAGGCACTGGCTAATAAAAATGTGCATTTTTGGAAGTGTCCGTACTGTCACATTTGGTGTGAAAAACAGACGTTGTCCTCTCTGGTTTTCCATCAACAACTACAGGCTAATAACAGGTGCTCCGCTCTCCATGGAGACCTCACCTGGCTCCAGAGACCTGGGAGGAAGAATCCATTTCACATTCTTAGGGTCCCTGGTGTGTGATACAGCCCCCTCCTCACCACAGCACATCCAGTATCACACTGGGCTCATGAAGGGGCTTCAGATTCAAACATCGGATTTACCCTCGTTCATAATCCAGTTACTATCTCAGATTCAAACTCGTTCATTATCCAGTTACTATCTCAGATTCAAACATCTGATTTTCCCTCGTTCATAATCCAGTTACTATCTCAGATTCAAACGCTAAAAGAAGTCCAGGCTTTCAACTTCATTAAGTTGCATTGAGATTCTAGTAAAACAACAAGTGTAGGTGCATTGAAAACAAGCTGCACTTCTTGTTTATGTTAACTGTCTGTTTAAAGACTCACATGTCACTGTAAACAGGAGTAAGAGAGTTTGTCTCATACTTCTGTTTTCATATGCCTTGAGGAGTTCTTTGTGACTATGGCATGTGAGACCGGCCTAAGTTGTCTGTAAAAGCAATTTGTGAAAGTGTCTCTCCAGTTAAACTTTACTCCAATAAATCTTTTAAAAAACACAGAATTGAAATTCTTTCAAGAAATTCTCAATCTTATTAAAAGGAATGCTGAATGTGATTAATCCAAGAAAACTAGAGTAATAGCTTGTTCCAGAAGCCTGTCCCTCCCTCTCTCTCCAGTCCTCTTTGGCTCTCCAACTCTTCCTCAAAGTCTCCCTCTTTTTCTCTTCAACTCTCAGTATTTCACTGTGCCCAATCTCTCTCTATATCATCTCTATATCCTTTTATCTCACTCTATCTATCACTCTCTCTTAATAAATCCTTCTTCTGAACTCTTCTCTTTTCTCCTGATCTCTCCCTCCTTTCTCACGGAGGACATTGAGGGTACTCAGGGTGCATTGTGCACTGTTGATAGAGGTAGAAGTTTATTTCTGAAGCACTCATGGAGCAGTTCTTGTGTTCTTGTTTGTTTCTATTTCTGTGTTTCTTTGCCATGCCTTGTAATAATGTACTGTCTGCTTTTTTATCTCAATGAAGGGGCTTTGTCTCTCTCCTTCTTTCCCTCTTTCTGCTTCTCTCTTTCCCTCTCTCACTGCATTTTCTCTTTCCATCTCCCTCTATATTCCTCTGTCTACCTCCATCTCTCTCTCGCTCTCTTCCTTTGTCTCTCTCTTTCTCTCCTTCTCTCCCTTTCTCTGTTTCAGGGCTATGCTCCTCTTCCCAGAGAGAGCTCACAGCTCCAGTCATTTTGGCACTGCTCTAGCACTCAATGACTTCCCCATGTAAACAACGTCCAGCCACACCGCCTCTCGCTATGGACATGGAAACAAACTCAGACAGAGGAAACGCAGGGAGGGGGGAGGAGGTCAAAAAACAGTGAGAGAGATAAAAGAGAGAGAGAGAGAGAGAGAGAGAATGAGGAGGGTGGAAGGGCAGAAGGGGTGGGGGTGAAGAGAAACATTACATCAAGGATAATGATTAAACAAAACAAAACATAAGCAAACTAAGAGAGAGAGAGAGAGAGAGAGAGAGAGAGACAGAGAGAGAGATGGGTGAGGAAGAGAAGGACTGAGAGAACGATTGAGCCGGAAAGTGATTAAAAAAAGAGGAGTGTATGGGAATATGAAACGGCGGAATTTGAAAAATGAAAGGTGATAGTGGAGGTGTGATGGTGATGGTTTCATTTAATTTTTTTCTCAGATTCCTGATTGACTGGTCCCTGCGGGATTCTGGGTAAAATGTAACCCCAAACTGAAGCAGCTCTGTCTCACCACAGACACTCAGCAGCAGATGATCCTCAGAGATTTGTAGCACTTTCTCTTTCGCTCCTTCACCCATTCGCTCTCGCTATCTGCATCAAGGATTTGGCCACAAAAGATTAGGACAGGTGATGAACCTGAATGGAATTCATCATTCTTGCCTACAAATGTTATTTTCTTTATTCTACTACTTTTGTTTATTTCTTTTTTTGCATTCAATTAATCCTCTGCGAATAGGTTATGTAAACTCCCCTCAAACTAGTACTTGCTTTGTATGTTTACACAAATATGTCCAGTCTGTTTATTTAGAAGCAACAATTCGGTTTGTAACACTGACCTCCATGTCAGTGTGCGGAGCATTTCTGCAAACATCACAATCCCCAGGATCGGCCCGTGAAGAGGCCAAAGATTCAGCAGCTGGAGGGGGCTGGGCTGAGAACGTCGGCCATTAAGGTAGGATGATTACCAGCACGAGCGTCTGATCCTTAAGAAAACACACCGCAACAGAACACACTTCTGTCCACACACACCCTACCACCTTTCTTCAACCTCCCCTAACCACACACACACACACACACACTGTCTACCCTACAAAAGACTGTCAAATCTCACTGCCACAAAGTTCTGTTATAATTAAGGTGGTATATAAGTCACTCTACTCTTTTTTTGAAAACATAGACCGAATGCAAATATTGTCTTCAAAAGAGAGGGACACAAAACAGAGCCAAACTCATCCTGGAAACCCTTTATAATGGCTCCCAGATGGCTAGTGATGTCATCACAGAGCGCCTGGCTGATTTCCTGTACACATAAAGAGGAAACTGATATAACATGAAGTAGGTCTCCAAAAGCTTGATTTATTTGTGGATAATGTTCTTGAATGTTTTCCAGAGAATAAGGCGAACTTATCATGAATTTGCCATGACACAAACTTCAGAGATACTTACATAGATCATGGTTTGAATACAGACCCATTGCTGACATGGAGCCTGAACCTCTGTAGAACATTACACCTTTGTAATCTCATAAGATGACCAATAAACACAACAGTCAGTAAATGAAAGCAATTCACAGGGGTCTGAGCCAATTCATGTATAAATTGAACAGCACACAGTAAATGTAATGGTAAAGTACTGGAATGACTTGTGACTTGTGAAGTCAAATTTATGAAACCTCTGCAACCTAAATGAAATATACATTGACATCTGGGACTTAGGCACTATAGCCTGAAGCTGTATCCAATGGAGGGATCCTGGCACAGGTCCAGGCTATCGCAGAGTCAGAGGTCATTCAGGTAACCCTCTCATCAGATCCAGTGACACATCGTCAGATAATTAGCGGCCCATGGGCTGAGACGAGGAAGGAGCCGCTGCCGCTGCCTCTGCTCCTTCTGCAGAGTTGACACAGCGGTCTGAGCAGCAGCAGCCGCAGCAGTAGAGGCCTTATGTCAGAGCAAAAGAATGCAAGATCTCACTCACTTTCTCTCTCTCTCTCTCTCTCTCAGTCTTTTTGACCCCCTCTCTCTCGCTCTCGCTCCTGCTCTCGCTCTCTCTGCTCTAGCCCTCCCCTCTGCAAAACATTTTAATTTAAGCAATATGTGTCCTCCACAGCACTCTTCCCCAGCTAAAGAGAGGAGAATGAAAAGAGAGAGACACAGTATTTCTTTGTTTATTTCTCTTCATCGTTCGTTCCTCATCCTAAACTTCTTGTCTATCTTTTCACCTCTGCAATCATCTCTCTCCGTGACTTTCTCTCTCTTTCTCTTTTTCTCGCTCTCTCTCTTTCTCTCCCTTTGTCTTGTGGGAAGCTTGGGCTGTTTCTGTGTGCCACGTTATCGGAAAGATCATCTCCACTTCTCTTTCCCTCTCTCCATCTTTACTGCTCCTTCCCTCTCTCCATCTTTAATGCTCCTTCCCTCTCTCCATCTCTACTGCTCATGTGTTTACAGCTCTTGTGTGCCAGACATACAATATGAAGACCTCTGGACGGTGAAAAGGGAACCAGGAGCAGCTATCTCCCCTCACGTGTCATTTTATTCCACCACAAATGTTTATGTTTGTTTATGGATCGTGTTTTTTATTCTTCCAGTCTTCCTTTTCTCTTTCTAAGATCATTAGTGATGCTCCCTAGGATTCTTCAGAGCGACAGTCACCTTTATCAGTTAACCTCCATAATTCAGCAGACACTATCAGCGAAATCGACTAACATTGTTTTTACAGTTGTACACTTCTGTGTGTTTTGCATGTGATCCCTGGACCTACAACCCATGGGTTTGGTTTTGTTAGTACCATACACTGCCAGTTGAGCTCCAGGAGTAACTGTACGTGTGGATGAGAGTGGAAAGGGTAGCTAAGTCTAAGGGCAGCGGCGCAGGGAGCAGCTTTTCAAAGAAACGAGGAATGCTTTACATTTCTGTGGTGTGGTCAAGGAGCAGTCGGCCATTCTTAGGAGCATAATTTACAAAATCGGGGAGGAAACGTTCAGGGCTTTTCTCCACATCTCACAGAGTACATTATGAGAGGTTAAACAAACAGAGTTAGCTGTAATGGACGGGAAATCCCACTCACACAACACAGAGGCGAAGGAGAACAAATTAAGCCAAATTTGAAAAATTTGATAAAGCGGCAGCCTTCGGTAATGAGGCGCAACCACAGACATGATTGTATAGGTTATGCTGGAGTTCTTTCAGCTGTCCCAGATCAGTGCTAGACTGGTTCAGGTGTGTGCTGATGGTTCTCAGATAACAGGGAGGTGTGAAGAGGGAGGCCTGTTCATGTGGCTCTCATTCTAGCACTCGGTCCAACAGACCCGTGGCTCCTCACAGCACAGAACCTTTCCCCACCATACAGAATCAATATACACCTCACAGTCTCACTATGAGACTAAAAAATGTAACTTCAAATTTATATATTAGACCAAGCAGTTACCCTTCAGTCAGCACTTACCTTCAGTTTCAGTAAGGTGAAACAACACTCTCATTTAGTTTGGTTACAGTTAAAACGTCACAGAGTCAAACTGCATATGGGGGACAGGAGTTGTGTAAAGAAGTGCCGTCTTGTTGCCATTGAATTATTATAAAGAACAAAACTACATTTTATCTCCATGGAACTGTGGTCTTCAGCTATGCAGGGCATCACAGTGGACACTTAAAGGTTGCTTCTATACAAGGGCTTTCTGATCTCCTGAAGGAAAGGTTACGACCTTTGAGCCGACCAGGCAGGATGTGTCACTGATGGCCAAACCATCTGTGCGTCAACATCATGCGTCAGGATTTAGGGCCTTTCTGATGAAGCCTCCCTCTGTAGGGGGGTAATAAGTGACATTGTTTGGTCTGGAATCAGACGGTCTTCATTCCAACCTGAAACATTTACAGCTTAAAGCCAGAGCCAATCTGGGATTCACTAAGGAAGCACACGTGGCAATGGAAGCGAGAAGTGAAAATAGGAAACAGTTTTTGCTCTCTGTCATACAAAAGAGTGTCACTTTAGCTGCACATTGACATACCAATTAGTGATTAGTGAGAGTTAGTAAACTGTTTTCTGTTATAAGTCCCTCCAGGATCTTGTGAGGGTTCGTTGTGATTGTTGCAGCAAAAGTTGATTAATTAATTGTGGGAATTGTTACTGTGGGAATTGTTACTGGACTTTATTATATGAATCACGTTTGCCAAGTCAGCCATTCTAAATAAACAAACTGTCCTTCTTTTAGTTTATCCGGACAAACATATCAAATCAAACTGTACTGATCATAAGAGGGATATACTTAGGGTTGCCAAACATCCTGATTTCAATTGGAAGGCTGTTGCTAAGATATGTTGTTCAGGTTCGGTCAAAGAGGTAAAACAGACTCTTAGATGTGCAGTCTAAATCACGATGTTAATATTTTGGATCTGTTGAAGCAAAATACTCTTGTATTTTAGGTATGCTGATGTGTCTAAAAGACTGTCCTGTTGATACTTTGCCTGTCATATAGGTGTTGTTGTGCTCCCCACCAGAGAAATCTGGCAACCCGAGATACACTCCGAACCTGGGGTCACCCTCAGAGAGATTTCCCATCATGCTTTGTCCTCAGACATGAGGGTCTCTAGACAAGAGTGGGATTTATGTCATTCCCCTGCTCTGAGGTGTTGCCGTGGAAACATCAGAACTAAGCATTTACAGATGTCCACAGACAGTACACAGAAAACAAACTCGAACTGTCAGAACAACCCCAGCGGTTTTTTTGTTTTTGTTTTTTTTTTTACACAAAAGAAACCAGCTCCATTCTGAAATCCACTCTGTGAGATTCATCTCCTGTGTGTGTTAAGTCTAGTCGGGGCAGAGGTTTCTGGTGTTTTTTTTAACTCAGCTTTTGTCCCTGGTTTGTGAGGCTGGGATTACGCCAGATGAAACGTGGCTATGGGGGAAACCATTCCCAAAAAATCCTCTCCCTCCTCCCCCACACCTGCCAATGGCAGCTAGGCAATGGCAGGGCGAGGCGCAGGCGCACTGAGGGGGCTGGACCAATCCTCCATGGCTTCTTATTGGCTCGACCCGCACAACCAATGAAACAGTTCAGAGAGGAAAGTACATGACCCAAAGTACATTAACTCAACAGCTCCCAAACGTGGGAACTTATTTCTTGAGCTTCTTGTACTTCCATTTTTAAGTGAAAACTGACTGCATTAGGACTCAATGTGTTTCAAGGGGCACCATGTCATTTTTTATTACATCTCAGATTAAAACACTGCCCACCACAAAGGAAGCACAATTGAAGGCTGTCTTCACTGTCAATCTCACTCTCTTCTCTTCTCTTCTCTTCCCCTCTATTTCCTTCCCTTCCCTTCTCTTCTCTTCTCTTCTCTTCTCTTCTCTTCTCTTCTCTTCTCTTCTCTTCTCTTCTCATCTCTTCTCTTCTCTTTTCTTTTCTTCTCTTTCCTTCTCTTCCCTTCTCTTCCCCTCTCTTTCCTTCCCTTCTCTTCTCTTCTCTTCTCTTCTCTTCTCTTCTCTTCTCTTCTCTTCTCTTCTCTTCTCTTCTCTTCTCTTCTCTTCTCATCTCTTCTCTTCTCTTTTCTTTTCTTCTCTTTCCTTCTCTTCCCTTCTCTTCCCCTCTCTTTCCTTCCCTTCCCTTCCCTTCCCTTCTCTTCTCTTCTCTTCTCTTCTCTTCTCTTCTCTTCTCTTCTCTTCTCTTCTCTTCTCTTTTCTTTTCTTCTATTTCCTTCTCTTCCCTTCTCTTCCCCTCTCTTTCCTTCCCTTCTCTTCTCTTCTCTTCTCTTCTCTTCTCTGTCCTGAGGGACACTGAAATAGCTCAAACCATAGTTTGATTAAAAGGCCTTTCTGGGGTTTCTGGTTGGAGACCACAGCCTGCAGCTTCTCAAATGTCTTCATCCAACACGCAGGCCTACTGACACAGTATAAATCAGAGGAGGAGTTAGATATGGGGGGTCCCATGTGCTTCCTTTGGATAGCTGCGTACACAAACAGACTTCCCACCTCAAAGCAGCAAAGAACAGCTCTTGTATGTAGTGCTTGTCTCTCCAGCTCTCCTTCCCTACAACTCTGTGTCTCTCCGTTTCAATCTCAACTTTTCTCCCCGTATTTTGACACGACAACTAGTTGTGTGTGTATGTGTGTGTGTGTGTGTGTGTGTGTGTGTGTGTGTGTGTGTGTGTGTGTGTGTGTGTGTGTATGTGTGTGTGAGTGTGTGTTTGTGTGTGTGTGGGTGTGGGTGTGGGTGTGGGTGTGGGTGTGGGTGTGGGTGTGGGTGTGGGTGTGGGTGTGGGTGTGGGTGTGTGTGGGTGGATCTGTGCACATGCATGGGCTTGCTTGTTACTGTATTTGCAATAAAGAGTGAAAGAGATTTCACATGGTTGATAGTCATAAGACTCATATATAAGACAGCACTGAGCACATGACTCCATCACTAATGCACCTAGGTGTTAGTAAGCTACTAATGATGATTCAAAGAAACATGCACACAGCCATCCATCCTGGAACAGATCTGGACTCACCGCAGAACCGTTTCAGAGTAAAAGCACTATTTCCATTCCTGCAGGAAGCCAAAAGCCACATGCTGAAGTCTGTGGATGTCCTGACCTATAAAGGAACCATATTTATTGCAGTCAGGCTCCAGACACAAGAAAGGTTATAGACTATGACGTGGCGTAATGTAAATGAAAATCTAAAATGTTTTCACCCATGCCTTAACCAAGGCCCCAAATTGGCGTGTCCCATCCACCCTACTTGTGGTGCACAGCCTTTTTCTCCCCAGCTCGAAGTCTGAGCTCTCCTCCCAATGCTATCCCACAATACCCTCCTCACAGCTGGACAGGGTCAAAAGCCAGCTCTGATCAAAGTCTGCATTTAAAGGAAAGGCTCAGCTATAGTTGTAGTGGCTACTCATCTGAGGATTGTCGTGTTTATCTTAAACACACAACTATTCCCCCTTAGAGAGTGGTCACACTTTGTCAGTGAAGAGATGTGGCAACAAACAGACTTATCATCAGCCTCAGGGGGTCTTAAAGCAGACAGAGGGACGGATTGATGGATAAATGGATTGACAGATGGATGGATGGATGGATGGACTTCCATTGTTCCATTGCCCAGTGCACTCAATAGAGCTGAAGATGCTCTAAGGGGAATATTGGGAATCTACTTCTGTGACTGACAAACTGATCCTCATGTTGGGAATCTGCTGCTGTGACTGACGAACTGATCCGCATGTTGGGAATCTGCTGCTCTGGCGAACTGACCTGCATGTTGGGAATCTGCTGCTCTGGCTGATAAACTGATCCGCATGTTGGGAATCTGCTTCTCTGGCTGACGAACTGATCCGCATGTTGGGAATCTGCTGCTCTGGCTAATCTCGAACTGATCTGCATGTTGGGAATCTGCTTCTCTGGCTGACGAACTGATCCGCATGTTGAGAATCTGCTGCTCTGGCTGATCTCGAACTGATCTGCATGTTGGGAATCTGCTTCTCTGGCTGACGAACTGATCCGCATGTTGGGAATCTGCTGCTCTGGCTGATCTCGAACTGATCTGCATGTTGGGAATCTGCTGCTCTGGCTGATAAACTGATCCGCATGTTGGGAATCTGCTGCTCTGGCTGATAAACTGATCCGCATGTTGGGAATCTGCTGCTCTGGCTGATAAACTGATCCGCTCCGCTCTGCTTAATCTGCTGTGCCAACTCCACAGGCTGATGAGGCAGGAGCCGGGATGCAGACTATTACAGTGGTTTTCAAATGGAGAAGTGCAGGGAGAAAGGAAGATAGGACAGGAGAAAGAAAGCAGAAATGAGAGAGAGAGAGAGAGAGAGAGAGAGAGAGAGAGAGAGAGAGAGAGAGAGAGAGAGAGAAATGGTAGAAATTCTCTTTGGGAAACGAAAAAAATCGAATTTGATGGGTGCACTATGCACCCTGAAGCAAATGTGTCTCTCTCCATTCCAATTGTGTTGAGCGAACCCGGCTAATCCACACCAGACCACCAAACACAATCACGGAGCACACATGTCTAAGCCCTTGCTGGGGAAAAACACTCCTCACCACCTTTTCTTTTTCTATTCTTCATTCTTTTACTTATTTTGGGGTAATGCAGGGTGCATATTGTTAGATTATGTGGAAGTTGGCAAACCAACCATGCCACATATCTAGCCTGTGACCAATTAAGACCCTTCAAGGGCACTGATTAGTTAAAGGGTGGTCGTTTATTGGGGTATCAAATATTTACACAAGTATCAGAGTCCTGTTAAGATGACTGGGGGTCATGACACAGAGCTCTACAAGGTGCCCAATGAAATGTGACACAGGATGGAGTGAGGGAGGGGACAGGAAACCGAGGACTCGACTGATTTATTAGACACTCTGATCAGCAACAGTCTGCATCAAGATAATTCACGCAAAAGAAATAATCAGCATCAACCACTCCAAATCTGTCTGGTGTTTCATTAATTAAAATCTAGGCTATCAAGAAAGATCATAATGGTGGTGATTAGGATAATGATTACACTCTAAATCCTTCATTGTTGTCAAGATTAATCAGAAGTTCTGCTTTCTGCTTTTTTGACCTAATTCAGCTCAATATTGATACACTGCACACAATAATTCGCATGGACCTGATGGGTCTGCTTGTGATAAAACCTGGATTCAGAATGTTGACTACTGGTTATAAACCTCTAAAGCCGTCTGACATCTCTCTATGGAGAAAGTCATGATGTACACTTCTACCATCATCCAATCACCCTTAAACAGACAACATTCTAAAACACAGGTATCAAGAACCTCCACGATTCTGAAACACCTGGCGTCCCCAGACCCCACACACAATATTCGCAAATACACAGCATTCTAGAACACACCACGTTTTAGAACAGACAATAATCTAAGAACACAGGGAATTCTAAAACATCCAGAATGCACAGCATTCAGGAACACACAACATTCCTAAAAGGACCTGTTGTTGTTTAACACGCAGCACTTTGATTCTAATTGAGAAAGTCCTCAGCGATGTCTAGGCTGAGGTCATGATGGGCTCGGTCCCTTACAGTAGGTGCCTCTGGGTGCTGAAAAGTGTGAGTGGCGAGGAGGGTGGCAGTGACCATGACTGTTTGCACAGCTTTGCTTGATGGGAGCTGTTTTTCGTCTGCCCTACTGCTACAGCAGTGGCACTGTGGCACCTTTTGCCAGCTCTCAGCTGCCTGAACACATTCTTTCCCCAATACGTCACCCAGAGCTCAGCATCCTGCAGAACGCGCTCCATGTTGGGGTGGTGGGAGTTCTAAAGGGTGAGCCATCTCAAAAGTGAATACTAACTTAGTTTTAACATTGCACCATTTATACTCCGCAGACGTGAGAGATTAACCATTATGACTTTTCACTGGTACCAGTGAAAGCATGCCTGTGTCAGTTCATTTCTCAAACAACTACGGGAGGAGGGGAGGACTGTGTACATATTACTGATATGAGTCACTAGTGTGGTCATCCCCCGAGGAGAAGCTATGGAGGAGTGAAACGTGATCCCTGGAAGTTGTGTTTAGGCATTCCATCAGGGGAGAAGCACAAGCTAGGGGAGGGTTTGTCTTTTCCCTTAAACAGAAGTGGTGGGTTGGGCAACACGTACATCAAGGCCCATTTGACACCATCACCACCCCACCCACCCCTCCCCACCCCACCTCAGCTAAGCCCTGTTGAGTAAGGACCCCCTTTTCTCCGAGCAGCCTCCCCCAAAGGTTTTCTGACTTCCTTTATGTTATAATATTTGCTGAATATTTGCCATGTTTTGGTTGCAATTGTTGTCGCCAGTGGTTTGCATATTAAACTTCTTCTCATTTGTTCTGTCATCCACTTTTACCAAATGTCTATTTTCTTTAAGTGTGCCTTCTGTTTTATTCTTACTTCTTGTCCCTTATTTAATCATTTACTTTGTCCTTCCTCTTCTGTCTTTCTTTCTCTTTTTCTTTCTTTCTTTCTTTCTTTTTCTTCTCCCACTCTCTCCCTTTCCTGTCTGCAATGGTGGAGAGAAAGCTCAGTAATGGTCTCTCCAGACGGGGCTCTGAGCTCACTCTCTGACTAATTTTCCCATACTGGAACACATCTGAGAGAGGGGGGAGGGAGGGAGAGAGCCTTCCCCCAGACCATCGGTTTTCTGCAGGCCTGTTTTTTTTCAGCACAGGTCTGGGCAAAGTATTCTCAGCTGAGGAGGGAAAACTCTCTCTGACTGGGTACAGCACAGCCATATGGGTCTGAGACTGAGAGAGCCCCTGAGCCGTAAGAGGCTGAGGAGTAACTGTCTAGAAATGCAACCCTGGTCTGGTTTTTCACCCCAAGAAAGAAGTGGAGAGTATTGCTGTTTAGGAAGTCAACACGAACACTTCTTTTTGCAATGATCTCAGGAGATAAATATTTCAGCCTGTCAAGTTACATGTTTTGTGAGGTGTGCAAGTTATAGACACCATTTTATAAACTTTTGTAAATGGCCTAAATCGTGTGAGCTAACGTCCTAGGAGGCATGCAGAAACCTCTACAATTTTGTGAGATGGTCTATCCCGGGCCACAGAACAACACGGTGCATAGCCTGGGCGGCTAGTGGGAATAACGTATGTTTATCTGTCCTTCACATGACCATATAACATCAAAATAAATTGAAGATGACACCAAAGCTATTTGCTAATAAAGACATACGTACCTCAGAAAGTGGAAAGTTTGCTGCACACTGTCGCTTTAACGGAAACATTAAGAGGGCAGATAAGAATTATAGCAACCTCTTACTAGGAAATACTTAAAGAAACAGCAAGGAGCTTTCTTCTAAAACCAGCAAGTTAACTAGAGAAAGGCCAGCAGACATTCCTGGAAACTCTAACAGCAGCCCAGTTAGCCCTAATAAAAGGTAGCTAGCTTATTAACTGATGTATGTTAGTGCTACATTTGGTGCTAGCATGCAGCAAAAGCTCTTACATGTTTGTGGGATTTCGGACCCAAATCACAAACCTATAGTGAATATCTAAACAGGTGTGTTTATCCGTCCTTCACATTAACATATGCCAAATATGAATTTGAGGACATTATAAAAAAAAACACAAACACTTTCCTCAAAAAATGGTAGAAACTTGCATAATGTGCCTTTAATCTACTGTGAGCTCTACTACCTCTGTCAAATACAAGTAATTGGGTGAGCCATGGATATGTTTGTACTTGCAATTTAATGGTAAATCAAGCCCTATTCAACACAGTGGTCTGTTATCCGTGTAGTGTGAAACCAACCATGTGCCACCGACACAACACATACATCACAAGCAGCATATTTGCGTGTACTCATAATTGATAAGTAAACCATGACTTTGCCCCACGGCCTTTTTAGGTTTACAGGCACATAAAAACGTCTGCACTTAGATGTTTGTCTAATGTGAGCCTAAGCACAGACGGTCCCAGACTGGGGTCTTCCCCTCTCAGACAGAAAGCGAAGGCTGTCCTCTAACATAAGTAGGAAAGATATAGATAGATTGAGTGAGATTTAGAGATGCACATGAACGAGGGAGAGAGAGAGGGTGGAAGGGAAAAAAGGGGGGTGGAGTCTCATTGCACCTAGTGAACTCTGGGTGTAGTTTGATTTATTTTTGCTGGGGATTTTGTTCACAGCAGGAGTAATTATAAAGTCCCCATGCTGCATCAAATTCATACCTGCTAGCTAATTAGCGAGGCAGAGACAGTGGCATTCTCCCTCTGAAGGACAAGGGCAGAAGGGACAGCAGACAGGTAAAGTCAAGGCCAGGATGCATCAGCACCTTACAGGCTAGTGTCCAAGCTCAAGGCTAATACCCAAGATGCATCAGCACCTTACAGGCTAGTTTCCAAGCCCAAGGCAAACGGCACAAATGGCACATGCTCCATTGAAGAAGAAATATCTCCGGCTAACCCATCACTTAATTAATCCATAAGGTTACCATCATCAAATCAGTGCTCTTCTCAGCTAAAGTAGTCTTTGCGGTAAGAATCTGCGATGCTTACTCTCTAAAGATGATCAAAATTCAGTAAAAGCCCACCCATGACTTTACTCCCCTTCTAAATGCTAAATGTAAATGTACTCCACATAACTGAGTTGGGGACACCGATAGGAATAGGGTAACTGCCTTCTCAACCTTAGGGAAATGCACAGTCTTACAGCTACTATGGGCCTTTAAATGTCATCATACAGAGCCTTAAGCACTGTCTGTGGCTCATGCCGTATCTTTGCCCTGTGTCTGGTTAATGACATACCCAGTAATATTTTCTTCATACATGGTCTTCTCCAGACTTGCCATTACCAAAGTGCTGAAAATTATACCATTTAAGTGCTCCATAAAAACACTAAACAAAATGAATAGACATCAAATCTTCCTTTTATTTACCCTTCTTTCTCTCTCCTTTCTCTCTCGCTCTGTTCTCTCTCTTCCTCTCTGTGCTACATTCCTTAAACCCTCCTCTGCAGCCCTTCCTTCACAGTGTAAATTTGGGATGGTTTCCCCTCTGTCTCTCCCCCTCCCCTCCCCTCCCATTTGCTCCACTCTGCTCTGCTTTGCTCTCTGCTGCAGGGTTGGCTGCTACCAGTACTGTCATATTTTCCATAAACCCTCCTGTCTGTTTCAAAGTCAGCATCTGAGTTCCATTGAGCAGACGGAGACGTTGAAGAAAGAAAGAAAGTGAGAGAGAGTGTGTGAGAGAGAGAGAGAGAGGGAAAGGAGAAATGGGTATAATAAAAAAAAGAGAAAACGCGAGGAAAATGGCTGTCTATGTTTGTATCAAGACACAAGCACAAACTATAACTGCTGTAAAAGGGCTCAAATTTGTTCTTCCAGCTGCAGGATTTCACTTACACTGAGCAACCGCCTTTCAGCTTAACAGAGGACGTGTCCCTGACCCAACAGCTTAATCACTTCTTAGATGATCTATTTCTACACTGAACCATTTGAGAATGAAACACTTCAAAATCAAAATGACGTGGAAGAAATAACAGAGAAGCATTTGTTTGCATATGTAGGCAGTTCAATATTACTAAAGCATACTGAAGATGGAAGAAACTGACATTGCATTGCAAGAGATTGTACAGACCTTGATTTTACAGTCAGGGTTAGAATCTATTAAAGACCAACCTGGTACCATTCCAAGTTTTTGAAATGGTTTAAAAGTTTTGAAAGCATAATAAGTGTACTGTAGGTCTATCTCTATGCACTATGCAATGCCTACAATTACTGAACAAAATGGGCTCTAATTTCATAGGGCAGCGCGCACCGTGAAAGGTGTTGCTTTGAAGGAACTCATTTGTATGTAATGGAATTCCCTAGTCTGTGCGCAGAGACACCCTAGCCTAACGCTGACCCATTCATGTTTGTGCCCATGTGCTTGCTCATGTTATAGAATTAGCTAAATGATTTTATTTATTGAATTAAGCTTTGCTTTTTCAACTTTTGTCATATGGAAGCCCAGGAGCCAACATGGCTCCCTGACCTGCATGGTTTCCCAGAGATAGCCCTACATGGCACAAGATCTCATGCAGCCAACACTCCTGTGCATTTCCTGTGAGAGGTCACGGTTGTTTTAAGGCGGTAAGACACATTCCCTCCTCCTCAGTGTAGCAAGAGTATTCCTAAACTTTTCCCAAACTGGTCCTGGTTCAGTGCTCTGGCTTCGTCATAATGGGGTTAAACTGAATATAGCCAATAAAACAGGCCTCGTGTCATTCTGTAAAGACTAAGTGGTGCATTGTGAGAGGCTTCCACCGGCCATACTGTAATTTTCTCTTGTTTCTACAGGGAGTTGCTAACAGCCTTGCCAAGATCTGAAACACATCATCAGACCATTTAAAGAGATGAAATTAGACGATGAAAAGAGAGAAAGAGAGGTAGAGAGATAGAAGAGTAAAAGAGAGAGACGGAGAGAGAGGGGGAAGAGAGAGACGGAGAGAGGGGGAAGAGAGAGGGAGAGAGCGAGAATTGCAATTCCACTCTCTCAGGTTTTGTTTTGGTAAATTATATGTCTCTGCTAAAGTCTGCCTGGCTCTCCAGCCTTAAGCCCAACCCTCTCCTGTGTGAGATCTCTGTCAACGTGGTCAAGCTACGTAGGACACAAATACTTCTTGCTCTATGCACTCTCACAGAGATACTTCTGCAGGGTTCTCCAGTCTCAGTCCTTATGAAAGACTCCACGCAACCTTTAAAGGGCTATCCAGAACACTTCTTTCAATCCCTCTTTCTCAGGTCAAATCTTAAAGCTAAAGTTTTTTTATGCTGCAATGGCAATTCGAGGAGCACTTTAACAGTTTCATATTGGACAGTTCTCAGAGTGTAGACTTGCTACACAGTTATCAAATTCATGTTATTTTGTAATTATTCACTTTATTTAGTTCTCTTTATGTACATAGAAATTCACATAACACACCCAAATGCCCATCCAAGCATTCAAGAAAAACCTTTTGCCTTCCATCCAAAACAAAAATAACTCCCACACATTGCTATAGCATTTAAGTTCATCCAGCTTTTATGAAGCGACGTCTGAAGATATGTTTTGACTGCAGTGTTTTTAATTGAAAGTCTACGCGCACTCTGAAGGAGGACTGGTGGATGAGGGCCTGTGATCGAGTGCTTCCTGGATTAGCTGATGGCTGAGCATCTCTCTGGGGCTTCTGTGCTGTGCTGTGCTGTGCTGTGCAGCCAGTGGAATGGAGGAGGAGAAGGCTGTCCACCCTGTCATTGAGCTGCTGCTTCCTCCCTCTCATTTCTACAAAACACTGCCTTCATTCCCCACGCTGGCAAGTCCCACGGCTACAATGGTTCATCTCTCGCTCTCTCTTGTACTCTCTTTCTTTCTGCATCTGTCCTCTCAATATATCTCTTTCTACCTCTCATTTCCTCCTTTCTTGGATACACACCTCTTGTCTCTGTTTCTCCATCTCTTCTCTCTTGTTCCTTATTGCATTTGCTTGGTGGTGTCTCTCCTCCCTCTCTTTATCGCTCTCTGTCTGTGTCTTAACCAGCTTGCTGGATGTTCCCTGCAGTCAATGGTTTTTGCAAACCCAATAATTATTATCATCTGTGTTTGTGTGTGCCTGGGCAGGAAGAGTTATCAGTGTTGGCCAGCAAGCTGTTGGCAACATAAGTGCCACCCAGGTGGACAAACCCCGGTGCCACTGCCTGGTAAGGACTGGCACAGGGTTACTAGAGCTGTCTACATGGACTGTCATCACTATTAACACATCGTAATCAGTAAGGCGAGCTCTACAACACAGTAGAAAACCATTCTTAATGGCTGGAAATGACTACAGATGGCCAAAATAATCTTCAGAAGGTCTACAAAGGATCTGTGAGGATTCCGTTTGAAGTCAGAGAACTCGGAAGTGCTCCATGTTGCTACCATGTTTCATTGCATATAGAGTTGGGACAGTCATGGCAGTGACAACCGCCATGGGATCAACTGTGCTGGAGGCCTGACATACAATGTCTGCTTCATCAAGAAGCTCAATACTTACACAATCACCCTCTGACTCTCACTGACTTTATAATTATATATTATAAATGCCAAATGTTGGTTTATATTGGTTTTGGTAACATAAATGGCAACATATTTAAAATGCCAAATAAAAAAAACACGTCATGAATCTTAAGAATGGGAAGCCTCAGAATAACTCTATGTCGGGGAATAAAAAAGTTTACTTATCCCACTATTTCCACGTTACCACTTATTCCTGAGTTTGCCTTCTCTCGACTGTTCCCCTTGAGGAGATGCCCTGCTGAGCAGCTGCCTTCGCTGTGAAGTAGATCAGGCTGACACGGCTGTGTGGACGTGGCTCAGAGTTTGGCTCCGTGCTCGTCATCTCTGCACCACACCAGTGTCTTCCCCCAACCAACACAAACAATGAGAGACTCGGCCCACAGCAAGGCACGTCTGAAATTAGCTGAAGTTAGCTCCCGCTGGGTGCACTGTGATCCCACTGCTCACTGGGCCCCAAGAGAGACAGAGAAAAAGAGAGGGAGGGATGGAGAGAGAGAGAGAATTAGGGAAAAGGGAATGGAGAGAGAGCGAGAGAGAGGGAGGGAGGGATAGAGAGAGAGAGTTAGAGGAAAAAGGGATGGAGAGAGAGTGGGAGAAATGAAATAGACCCTCAGAGTTCATACAGCATTACCAAATCCATCGGTCTCCGGGATCTTTCATATACTGTGGTGATGTGAGAACAAAGTCAGATGTATTAACTTAGAAACCACAGGATGATTTAATGTCTGTCAGTATGTGTGTCACTCTTACTGTTACTGTTCAGGAGCTTTCCTCATCTACTGCCTGAGGTGGTAAGGAAACAAGTGTGTGTGTTTGTGTGTGTGTGTGTGTGTGTGTGTGTGTGTGTGTGTGTGTGTGTGTGTGTGTGTGTGTGTGTGTGTGTGAGTGTGTATGTATGTGTATGTGTATGTGTGTGTGTGTGTGTGTGTGTGTGTGTGTGTGTGTGTGTGGGTGTGTGTGTGTGTGTGTGTGTGTGTGGTGAAGGATTTTCCCATTAGTCAATCGACGTGCAGTAATACAGTTTTCAGTAAACACAGAAGATTGCGTAAGATCACGCAACAGCTTACACTTATCACAGACAAAAATCTCCCCTGAGTTTGACTATGTACTAGCTCTACACAGCTACACCTACTGAAGCAGATCAGACCCTGTTCCAGCCCTCTTCTCCAACAGGCTTGTCACTCTGCACAGATATGTGTGTCCTTTGGAAGGCGAGGAGAAGGGGAAGAGAGAGATTTTAGAGGTGAGAGAGAATGGAATGACAGATGAATGGGAATGGCAAAAATAATGGGGATGGCAATTCAGCAAATTTTTATGGTATCAACTCGTAATGTAACCCACTTAAAAAGTGAAAAGTCTTACATTGTTGAGGGAACAAGAGTATTTTGGAGAAAAATGCAATAAAATGCCACTCAAGAAACAAAGCATGGCCCCTGCTACTTAGAAGTCAAGCGGTGTTTAGATGCTGCTCTCCAAGTTTACACAGTCAAGTGCAACTGTTATGGGCGGTAACGCTGTATTTGTATATGACCTGTTGCCAACAGACCATTAAAGTCAATTATTACATAAACTGTCTTTCAAACTTCAGAATAAAACAAGATTTCCCAGAGTGATTTTTACCATCTTTTACTTTTGCAAATGTGTAAGAAGATATACTAAAAGTATTACCTGACAATCTTCATTGCACATATTTGTATGCCATTATAGAGATCAATAAGTTTAAGACAAAAACCAACCAGTCAACACTTATCACCTTGATTTAACCAATCAACCTTCTTCATCCGCTTGATTCAACCAATCAGCCCTCCTCCCCGACTCTACACCAACCTCAATCAACTAATCAGCACTCTTGAACAATAGGATTCAATCAATCAGCCCTCCTTGTCAACACCATGGTTAATGGTACATTTAAGACAAGACATGTGTATCATAATCTACATCTACATACAATCTGAACAAGCATTTTATATTTATATAGCTTCCGCTCTGATGGCACTAACAGGTGTGATCGTAACTAAACTAAATAAACAATCCCAAGACCCCTCAAAGCCCCAGACACCTGTCAGTCTGGCACGTAAAGATCCTGGCCTTCACTTGAGTGTGGTCGCAACCTAGAAATGGAAGTGACAAGAATTCCCAGGTGCTCTTGCAGGGTAAGATATGTCACAGTTTAGTGAAGAATGTCTCCCTAAATGTCTGTCTGTCTGCCTCTCTCTCTCTCTCTTTTTCTCTCTCTCTCTCTCCTCTCTCTCTCTCTCTCTCTCTCTCTCTCTCTCTCTCTCTCTCTCTCTCTCTCTCCCTCTCTCTCTCTCACTCGCTCTCTCAGTCCTCCAGGTAGGGGTGAGAGGGGGCACCTGTAATTGAAGTGGATGATTTTCATCTTACCGTTAATGACAGGCGTTTACCGTCTCAAAATCCAAAGCAGCTTTAAAGAGCCTTCTTTCAGACCCCCTCACCTTCTCATACCCCCTACACTTCCAGCATCCAGCCTGTAATTTGTCTGGAACAAGAAGAATTATCAAAGTGGGAGCATTGCCACAGTAGCAGCCAACAGATTCAAAACACAAACACCCTTTACTATACACAGGAGGGTGAGTCAAAGGTCTTTCCTGCCACAAACACAAGACAGTACACTGTACCATATATACTATCTACCTACCAGTATTTATTACCATACATATTCATACATGATACTGTGTTTTGCAAAGGTTGCAAGGGTCAATGCAGGTTAATATTAGCGAGAACATGAGAGAGTGATTACACTCTTACACCTGATGCTGGTGAATACCATGCGGTACCTGTGAGTTTAAAAAAACTTTGGCCCAAAACGTTGGCCCATAAAGAGAGCGAGAGAGAGCGAGAGAGAGCGAGAGAGAGAGAGAGAGAGAGAGAGAGAGAGAGAGAGAGAGAGGCGTCTTGTAGATTAAGAGATGGACTATCACTGCACCTTGAAATCCATTTAAGCTTGAGAGCAGAAGTTCTACGACTAAAATCCTCAGCCATAAAGTCCCAAAGCCAAGATGACCATCACGACCTGCTGGTATGTGTCAAAAAGCCATTTTAATGTCACATTTTAATGGCACAGTAATATTATGTCCACCCCCTTGCGGAATGTTACTGCGTCCTCATGTATATCAAAGGAATACATCCATAAATACTGTTGGCCAATAGTGTGCTCTAACATTGGGTCTGCTGGGGCAGTGAATGGGAGTATCGGTCTGGCACTAAATGTTCTGTTTTTCAGAAGAACAGGTCCACCAGACTTTGTTTTCTGAGCAGCATGGCATTTTTTTATACTTTGGAATGGCATAGTATGTGGAGGGAGTCTATGCTCATATGAAATAGCACATCATTTCCCCAACACATCGTTGTTTTCTGTTCATATGCTCTCAACACTTTTAAGGTATGTCTCTCTTAGGTGTGTACTGTATATAATCTGTACCATTTATATACAAAAGCCGGTGGTGCAGCCATGTATGTACTAAATACTCCTTATAAGACATCAGCTGAAACCGTGTAAGGATACCTCAAGCCGAGAATCCAACTAGCCCTGTCCCCATGCCTGTCTGTCTGGGCTTTTGAGCTTGTGGAGTTTTGGATGTCATCCAACTGTGCCAGTTTGCAGGCAGCAGCGTTATTGGTGGGGCCTGGGTTAAGGAAAGACTGTGACTGTCTCTGTGAAATATTAACAACTGTTAGCATCAGTGTCCTCAGTAGCATATACACACCTTGGAGGTGGCAGTAATATTTTGGCAGCTTCTATGTGCCCTGTGGCATGGAGCAAGAATCCTACCAGTTGTACATTTCATTAAGAATACTATAACCTTGTTGATATTTGTGTGGTTCCAGCGCCGTCTACACTATCCTGTCTGTGAGTGTGAGAGTGTGTGTGTGTGTGTGTGTGTGTGCGCGTGTGTGTGTGTGAGTGTGTGTGTGTGAGTGAGCAAAAATGAGCATTAGAACCAACGTCCTGGTTTGGGATTTTGAAAGCCTGGTCATGCTACCTGTCTGCAGACGTAAAATGAAGCAGCTGTGTACTGATTGGCCAGCTCACCTGCTGCTTTACAGAAGCCCTGGGTAACACAGGCGCCAGTTGCCACGACACCGGGGCTCTAATGGGCGCTTGTGAAGTGTGCCTCACAGTCAGCAGTTACCGGCTGCTTGACGCCAGGAGGGGTGTGAGACACACACACACAAAACATAGTAAGAGAAGCACACACACAAACTCAGAAGAGAGACAAACAAACAGTCACACACACACACACACATGTGCACACATACACACACACACACACACACACACATGCACGCAACCCCACACACACCCTCGCATAATCTCACACTCTACTGCCACATGATCACACAGGTGAGAAACACAAAGCACACATGAGAACATACTCACACAAACATGACAAAACACACACACACACACACACACACACACACTTTCCCAAGAGACAAATCACAGAGAAACACTCACAGAGTGCACAGACACCCCCCCCCCCCCACACACACACACACACACACACACACACACACACACACACACACACACACACACACACACACACACACACACACACACACACACACACACACACACATTTTCAGAGCTGCCTCAGATGTGCTCTTTCAAGCAGGGCACTATTACAAGAGCACTTTATCATTAAATCACAAAATTACATTAAAGGCGGAATCAACAGAATGTCAGAAATACACATGATTTAAAAAAATTAACACACATCGAACAGGGACCAACTTTCTTTAATTCACTTGACAAACCCATCTAAGCATCCCATCAATTAACTCTTTCACCTGATCTTAAATTGGTTTAATATCCAAGGAAATTGCTCCTCTACTTTCCCTTATTGTGAGTCATTGTCTATGTGAATCTTTCAGTGTGGGCATGATCATAACAGAATTTCATAACAGAAATGACAGGCTGCAGCAAAGTTTCCTCTTTTGAATCGAAACGCTGCCCAGGAGAAAGTGAGGTCATACAGACCGTTTGAGGAAATTACAGATGCCAGGCGCCTCTTGTTTCCTGGTTGGTTTTCACCCGAGGGTCAAGACATGAAGCCCTAATGAAAGCCATTAATATAAGGGGAACTTATCTCCTCTCCCTGACACCACTGTGCACAAAAAAAATTGAAAGGCCCCCAGCCCAAAGCAATGAGATGGCTGTACACAGTGCCTGTCCCAAAATCATACTTTTCTTACAGCACTGCCTTGGGGGCAAGCATGCTGGATTTTACCATCTGCCGGCAAGCTGAGGCAGGAGAGCCCTTGCTGCTGTAGTAGACATAGCTAGACTTAAAGGGATAGTTCACACGTAATGTCAAGATTTGCTACTGTCTACCCAGTAGTCAATGCTATAGTGTTGGACACGAGCACAGTACTAAATTCAATTAAATTCAATTTTATTTGTATAGCGCCATAACAATACAATTGCCTAGGAGATTGGTTTACTTAGCAGCATGCATTTACCTAGTCAATGTCAGTCAGTAGGGACTAGTCACCATTCATTTCCAGGGAGTGTAGTAGGGACCTATGGAACATAGAAATCACTCTTTGACACTCTGCTGTCTAAAGATAAATAAACCCTAAATTATTCAAGCACAAAAGTGAGAAATTAATGTCAGAAGGTTTGTGCTAACTGCCCATTTAAGATGATTCAATGCAAAAGTCCATCTTATGTCACGACCATCGCACTGCAAATTGATCTGAAGTCTTCCCAAGACGTTATACAACAGGATATTGATTCAGTGTGATAATCATTTAAAGGCTGTGCTATATGTCCACTGTATGATGCATGAAAACACAGCATACAGAGAGAGACTCTGGGGTTAAACGCTGCGTTGCAGAAAGCTACATGGCAACGTGGTAAAGGGGGTAACAAAAATCCTCCCCCAGGTGAAGTGCACCCCATTAAAACCACCTCCTCCAAAACAGACACAACATGCCTCATTTACTGGTGCCTCCGTTCCTGCCTTGCAGATGTTCACAAACTATGTGTTGGGTGTTTAATGTATGATTATTAGACATGTTTTTTTCCCCTTTGTTTCACCCTCCCCTTCTCCTCTCCCATCTCTCCTCCTCCTCCTCCTCCTCCTCTCTTCGAGACCCAATCGAGGCTTTTTAGAAACATGTGTCTCCAGCAGAACTTCAAACGGCCAGCTTCCGTCCATAAAACCGGGGGCTTTTGTTGAGAGGCACCTTTAAGTGGAGCCACAGAGAGCCACCGGCTACCGGGTGTTCATTAGCACCAGCTCATACGGCGGCCATGAAAAACATACAGCTGTCATAAAGCACTCATAACCTGCCAGCGCCTGAGTGTGTGTGACTTACCAGGTCAATAACTGTGCTCATTAAAAACTGTGGCACTGTTGTGTGGGAATGTTTGGCAAATTGGAAGCATTACTACATAAGAAGACCCCCCCACACACACACACACGCACACACACACACACACACACACACACACACTTAGTCCATGTGTCTTTTTTACTAAAACCCATGAATATTAAAACTAGTTATATTTTTATTATAGTTATAGTGTACGGTGTGCACATTTTAGGGTAAAGAACAATCAGTAGTGACAAGTGATTAAATAAATTGTTGGCAATTATTTCAGTCAAGGAGGGAAGACATAAAGTCATCTTCCCTCACTGAGAAAGTTGAGTGCTGCATTTAGCCAACCGTATGATTTAGATTAGACTACAGCCAGGAGCTGTCTGCCAAGTGCACCCATATATTATACACCTCTCAATGATATATGACATACAAATCTTTTATCTGTTACCAGGTCTTGGGTGATAGACTCACTATCCATGATGAAAGTTTTGAAATGTAGAAGGCCAATAATAAATGTGTTTAAAAGCGTGTGTGTGTGTGTGTCAATGTATGTGCGGCCAGGATATTGAGTATTGGTGTATATGTGAGTGTTTAGTGTCTATATGATCAAAGGCTGGTTCTTCCATGCATTGTATACGAGTCTGATAACGTACGCGATTGCCATAGTCCCAGCTTTCTGATCCACAAATGCCAAATCTGACAACTGAGTAGGGATGCACACACAGTTACAGGATATCTGTCCAAATCGAGGCACTTGCATAGGTTGCCCGTCATTGAAGTTACGATTTGGAACGGATAACTATGGTTCAATGAGGTAATCTCAAGATCTGAGAATTCTGCTTCTGTACTAAGCATACTGTAGAGATAACTTGAAGGCACAATATGCAACAATTATGCTTCAGGATTAGGGTTAGGATAAGCAGTTTAACCTTAAAATAACAGCTTAAAAAAAATTGGGGCGCTACAATGACTTTTAATATGGAGAATTGCGTCCGTGCCAATGGCATAGCAGGGTCGATAGGCATATAACTGCCTTCTGTAGTTTTGCCTGCCGATGCCCGCCGACCTGACTTTGATTACCTTCTGCCAATCTAGTAAGTAGCTTATTTGCCGTCTTGCTTGCACATGATTGATGTTTGACTGTGTAAGGACAGTCGTTGAGTAATTAGTTTGTCATAATGTCAAAGTCAGCACATTTCAAGAGATTTCGTTAGTTTTAGCTGCTAGCATACCTTTAGCGAATAGCTATTAATCCTTAATGCACCTTTAACTTACATTTACATTTGTCAAACTTGGCTTGAGGTTTGGTCTGAGTCTCACAGAAAAATAATGCTACTTTCCGCAAACATATACAGTACACTTGGATAAATTGGATTTATAGTCAATTCCTTTATATTACCATAAGTCATATTTGATATTAAAAGCATTTTAGCTTTGTTGGACATGCCAAACCACAATTGTTTTTCATTTATTTTTAAAATAAAAAACCACCACATTCTCTACTTAGCACCATGCCACATTCAGACTGCCTCCTTAGGCCCGACATCTGTGATCTCCATTTGAGCAGCTATTGTTTCAACTTTTGTCACGTCACGGCAGCAGCGGCAGTGGCTGTTGGAATCTGGGTCTTTCAGAAAGGGGAAAATGGCAGCAACTTCTCTGCCGTCCAGGGCGGCCCCACCCAAACTCAGCAGGCTGAAACTCAGCGACAAGCCGACCACAGAACTACAAATCACAAAGAGCAGGTCAGAGTTCTGTAAATGGCAGTTTCTATTTTAAAAAAAAACGGCTGCCCTTGGCACAACTGCCAACCTGCCACAAAGTTCACTGAGTGCCTCAATCACGAGCGATGGGGTGAGAATGAGAGAGCGAGTGAAAGAAAGACAGAAAGAAAGAGAAGATAATATAAAGAAACAGATTGTGGAAAGAGCCTGAGAGGAAGTGGCAATGGAAATATAATAACAAAGTAAGCAATAGTGTTGCACATTCAAGTGTCTCAAATAAACACATTGTTTTTATTTAAACGTACATAAGGTCATGCAAACCTAAGGGTCTTCAAACTGAGTTTGAAAAACAGTTCATCTCCACCTGGGAGAGATTTTGAAATGGAGACTTACTAAGATAATGGTAAATACCATTGTTGACTAAGCTTGTATTTACCTGATGCTTCTATATCCAACACTAGCATAGAAAGTAAGTAAAGTTCTCTCTCAACTAACTCACCACCTACACAACCCCCCAACCCCCAAACCACCCCCACCCTCACTCACACCAATTCTTCCATTCTTTAGATGCCGCATCTGTGTTTCCATTCCTAGCCTCGTCCAAGTCAAGGTGCTGGCAGGACCAAACTTAAGGAGGCTTTTTCCACTGAGCTCCACAGCCAAAATTCACATTCACATTTACATTCAGATCATCCCTTTAATGACTCCAGCTGACTCGACTCCTCTAGATTAACTCCCACACTGGTCACAGCTGACTCTGACTCCTCTAGATTGACTCCCACACTGGTCACAGCTGACTCTGACTCCTCTAGATCGACTTCCACACTGCTCACAGCTGATGCACCTCAGGAGCAGCGAACTCTGGCACAGGCCTGGCCCTGATCTCATGCCAGTCAATCGCCAGATTTGCCAGGGCTTTAAAACTTGTCAATCAACGCACACAGGAGCGCTTTGAAAGGCAAATGAACCGCGCTGACTATGACATTGACTATTAAGGCAGCGTAGATATTGGTTAACTAGAAAGCTAGCTAGCAAAAAAAAATCTCCACCTGGGAGCTAGCTAGCAAACTTAAACAGAAAGAGCTGAACCTGTCAGCCTAAAGAATCCCTTCAAAAAGCTCCCATGTCCTCCTATTTCTGTGAACCTTTTTACCTGTTTCTAAGTCAGTCATTTCTGTGAAAACCACGATTTGCGAAACAAGTGGTGCGAGACATTCACAGCAACCAGGTGACCTAAACAAAGTCGTCAGTAGAGGCACCACAGCTATTAAGAGAATGAAACTCCCAACCAGGATTCGGACGGTCACCACCGCTTTGATCCGATTAGACAGTAGCAATTGGTTCGATAAGACAGGATGGAATGGAACGAACATGCTTAGATATTGCAATTGTACCATTGTCGCTACCCAATTGTCGCTACCTTTTGCTCCTTTTGTTTCATGCACTGTATGTCAGTGCATTAAATTGGTTGGTGTTTGTGTTTGGTATTTAAGTTTGTGTTGTAGAATATTTGAGGTGATTGACTGAAGTGGAATTCAAAATTGATTTAATGGAGGAGTATGGGGGAACGTGGGTCTTCAGACAGAATACCTGGCACTCAAGATTTTCCCAACACCCATTGTTTTGCAATATTTGAGATCTCCTTTGTCTCCTTTGTCTTGTCTTTTGTGCATGAAGTGTAAAATGTTTCCACGTTTCAAACCTTTTCCAATGCTTTAGTCACTGCTTTATTTATCAACACACTGTCATGATTCCTAACTGCTCCATACTAAATATTCTGGGTAAAAAGACAAATGGCTTCTTAAACTCCCTTCACCCACCTGGCCATTAAACTTTATCTCTGTTTCTCTCTTTTTTCTCTCTGTCTCTCCGCATCTCTCTCTCTCTCTCTGTCCCTCGTGAAATGAGAAAGGGCCTTTAAACAGGATGTGTTCCAGAAGAGAACAGCTGTAGAGGGCGCGGTGAGAAGAGAAGTTGGTATTTTCAGAAAAAGACTCCTGAACATCACACCTGTTTCACTGAGTGACACCCGCCCATCAATTCCAGATCATGTAACCACCACATTGCGTACACTTGGTTACGAGAGTCACAAAGAGCTTGTTTTCCGTTAATGACAAGACCTGCTGAAAAGAAGGCAAAAAAAAAACACGATTATGGTGCAATGGTTCTCTGTGATTGACTGCTTGTATGTAACACATTCATGTTTAGGATCTTAGGGCCTTAAAGACCCTCTCGTATTTGTATAGGTAAGAGTTAAATGTTCAGCACATCTATAACAAAGTCTGTTGTATAAGTTTGAAGTCTCACATCATATTCTATTTTTTCGATTGACTATGAGGAAACATGTGTTTCTGACAAACTATTGCAAAAAAACCTCCAATCTCTTCCTAGAGTGCCCCCATACAAACACCAATCAATCTTCTAAGATAGATACACATATGCCATCAGTGTATGTTACCTGCATGAACTTGGAGCTAGCTGAAAGCCACTGTTTTCTTCCAGTGTCATTTCTTTTAGTTCAACTAATACTGAGCCAATTCATTTTAAGTGCCCTTCATGCTCCAGTCTGAGAGAGTAATTCAGTTAACTATTTGTTTGAAACATTGAACTAAATCCAGTTCAAGCCCTGCCTTGGCATATAAGGGGATGTGTGGCCCAATTAGACTTTCTAAAACCTACAGTATCGTAAGTATAGATATAAGCCTTGGACGCAAACCCCACAATTCTTTAGATATTTCCATTTGTAACAGAACAAATGGCTCATTATCCACTTTCCTAACATCTTTCCTTACATGGTGCTATTTCAATCTAGTGGAATAACCAAAGGTTTATTGGACTGGCATGAAAGGAGACCTCCAAAAGCATTCAAGGAATCTTTCTAAAAAGCTTTTTCTGACAATGACAACGACAATGAAAGACCATTGGTTTACATACAGTTCCAAGCACCACCGGTTCCAGCGAACAGATAGTTGTAACATGAATATTTAGGCTAGACTTGACTGTAAATTTAAGTTTTCAATTGCTCAGAACACTTTTCATTATGATTTTATTTTGAGTGTTAGTTCGACTGTGCGTGTTGGAATCAACCACAGGAATCTAAATATATGTGATTATAAACCACATGTCCATGCGCTCATGTTCCCTTTGAAGAAAGCTACGACAGGGCTGTGGTTTGCACTTCCGTATTTCAGGGTCAAGTTTACAATCAAATGTACATGTCACACACGAAGACAATCATTTCTATACATTGCATGCATGCATTGCCACGCATCCTCATATCATTGCACCGGAGTGTTAAAATCACATAGAGAACCAGCCATTACGGGTATGAGCAATGCACCTATGCATAGACTCTTGGTCGTTGCTTCCTTGGCGGGCGGCGGATGAAGTTTGGCATCAAGGCATCACAGAGTGCGCATGTGGTGGTTGCATTTAATCTGTGTGGAGTGATTTTATTATTAGACAGATCTTGACACAGTAACCCAAAGAGTTTCAATCAAATTTAAACTTGTTGGACAATGCAAACTATCCTGAATAACGACCTGATAGACCAATTTACGCTTGTTTACGAGAATTATTTAAAAATGATGAGGACTGCGTGAATCCACCTGAGATTCAGCTGGCTATGGTGAGGTGGCAAGTCGGGCGCGTTCGTTTCATCGTCATTCTAGTAAAAGCCTTGATGGTTTGATTGGGCACATGCTCATCCAGGCTGCAACGTGTCTGTGAGCAAATGATTGGCTGCCAAATAGCGCCCTATTGTTTTTATAATAGGCTATTTGGAGTTTGTAACTCATTTATGTCAAAAACGCAAAGACGTCACTACAGGAAGTTGCTTTAAAACTGTCTCTAAAACAGTCCGTGCAATTTAACATAGTGACTTATTCTGAATGCGATCAAGCACTATTTATTACAACATATGATTTGGGTGATGCAGATCGCTGGCTGATTTTTAAAGCCACCTGTGTAGATAGTGTAAAATTAAGAGCCCTTGAGAGAAACCACGATGCAAGTCCCCATCCAATTTTTTGTCAACCTATATGTTGAATATGCCTCTAAATAACTGTGATCGTTAGTCAGGGGAGGACAACAGGGTGAAATTATAAAGGGGAAATTATTTAGTTTCACATAGCTCAAGAGAGCAAAGTCCTTAATAGCCAGTTTAGTCACCACCTATCATCCTCTAATCACCGGTATTCTCCTCAGACGACCTGTGGTGGAGAATGGCCAAGATGAAAGCACTTCTGGCACAAAACAATTTTTCTACGCGGCAGTCCACGTATCTTTCTGCCAGAACGCTTAAAATCATAAGTTTGTCTAATGAAGAAGATTGAACTGTCTCTTTCCTCTGCAAAACAATAAAAACAAACAAACAGAAGCAATATAGACAGCAATCCTCTTGCAGGCCTATTTGACAGCTATAACTATATGACAAGACATCAGATCCAAATCAAATAAGGATGTTCTCGGAGATGTTAGTTTTGTTTTAAAATGAAAACGAAATCTAACAAAACAAGCATTTCCTCTGTGAACTCATTTCCAAATTAAAATTCCACATTAACTAAGGAAAATAAACCCTTTCAAAGACATCTGATAAATAAACAATATTAAAACACATTTATTCATTGCAGCAAATACAAATCACCACATCAGCATTGAAATCCGCATAGGAATGCATGGAAATAAAGATAATCAACCACATCCTTCGTCTTTACCAAATAGATGTATAATATCGGCTATGACATTAACAGCCAAAATAAGGTTACAGGCCTTGCATGCCACCGGTCGGCGAGGATGCCCTGTGTTGCTGTAGGTTTGACAGAAAAGATGTGATGGTTTTTAGACAGAGCCGCCACCTCTTCAATCAGAGATCAAGTTTCTGAAGATGCTAGGGGAGAAAAAAAGTCCCTGAGACAGCCCCCTGGTCGGACGAAGGAGGGACTGTCTTTACTTAAACGTGAACATGTTCGAGCTATGCACTGCATCCAGCACCTCCCCAAAACTTTGGAGTATAAAAGCTTGGGGAAAAAGTTAGTTTAGGCAGTAGGGAGTTTCTGTTGGGGTCGGGATTGGAGATACAGAAGACCGGACCCTACCGTGTATGATTGGACTCTAAAAGGGGAAACAAAAGAACTTCTCTTGCCTCAAAGAGTCTACATGTCTAATATTTAGACATGTTCAGCTTTGTGGATATTCGATTGGCGCTGTTGCTCAGCGCAACAGTGCTGTTGGCAAGAGGACAGGGAGAGGACGATCGTAAGTAGGACTTTCTTGAGATCCCTGTTGCGGATGAAATTGTGACGGTGCCCGTCAGAAACTTTGAATACTAGTGATAAACATGCCGACAGAGGGCTTATATAAAGGAAAAGGTCTGCTCGTGCAAGTGTATTCTGGTCAGGGCACCTCTGCATCCTATTGTTCCACCCAACCTTTCGCTCTCCTCTGCAATAAGCACTCTACTTTTTTCGTGTATTGCGTGAGTGTGTTTTGTCTACATATAGAAAGAGCGTTGGTCCTAGATGGGCATTTTTTTTTACTGCACATGCATGCGCGAGCCTTTAAAGGCAAGTTGACACAGGTTTCAGGGCCCTGGTCTCCTAGCGCTATTTGATGTCCCCGAGCTACGTTTTCACAGCTGTGACTAGATGGACATGGAGAGATGAGTCAGGAAAGCAAATAATCCAATAGGGCGCTTTAGGTTTCTTGCATTCGGAGAAAATACTGGCATCAGTCAGGCTGTGTGATACATTTGGGGACAATACTTCATTACCCCAGTCAAGCGTGCAAAGTTAAAGAGAGACAGCCTGAGCCTTTTATGCTATATGTATTAGATAAAGATAATTACAAGAAAAGACAGCATACTTATTCAACTCCTACAAAGAAGTTTGGCAAGCCTTCCTACAGTACATCCATCTGACCAAGTAATTTGGGTGATATTTGAAATGGATTATGAGAATATGAGCGCAGTATTTAGGTTGAAATATTGCAAAGCTTAAATAGACAACACGGGGATGCTAAACCATTTTTTATGGACATTGGTGCTTTGTTGGAATAACCCCCAGTTCCACGTCTGATATGGCTTTAGCGTCTGTCCGTAAGGTCAAGCAGATTGGTGGTGTAATTGCGCCGTATAGTGGCTACTATAGGAAGTGCATCCCATTGGGATAATAGTTTCACAAGGATTCGCTCCGCCCACACTTTTTTCATGGTAATTGAAAACACATGCAGACACTTCAGACTTTCCACTCAGGGAAAAACGCAGGTCTCTGCCAAGCTGACAGTATCCAATTATTTCATAATTGGCAGAAAACACCAGACGACGTGGAACTGGGTTTTCTCCCTGTATGCAGAAATCAGACGTTGAATTTCCCCGCTCTGTAATGTTGAGATTGATAACCTGTAGGCCTTAACAACCATTGTATTTAGATTATCTATATGTCAACTGATATATCCTTAACGTGTCGTTTTTAAATATTATAGCCATAATTCCCACAAAGAATAGCAGTAGTAGGCCTCTTCTGCATCAATCATAACTGTTCTTTTGTAACTGGTTCAAATCAGTTCAAATCACTGGTTCAGTAACCTTACTGTCCATTTTAAAACGTTTGTCATCAAGTTTATGAAAAGATGTTCTTAACAACTCTCAAGCTAAACTACTTTGCTCTATTTTACTACCTCAGGCTCGGGCTTAAGCTGCACGTTGAACGGTCAAGTCTACAATGACAGGGACGTCTGGAAACCCGAGGCATGCCAGATCTGCGTGTGCGACAGCGGCACCGTTATGTGCGACGAGGTTATCTGCGAGGAAATAGCCGACTGCCCCAATCCAGAGATTCAACCCGGCGAATGCTGCCCTATTTGCCCCGACGACGGTACGAGTCCTGACCGAACATGACCGACAGGGCCGCAGTTGTAATGCTTTTCTGGGAGAGGCTCAACATGTCAAGCCGAATCCTTGCATTTCTCGATGGTTTGGAGTAACGTTTATGGATAACCTACCATGGGAACACCTGGATATTATCCTTATCCTCTGCCCCTCGTCTGCCACTTGTCCGAATGGGATTATACATAATGGCTTTTGCCAAGTCTGATTTTGTGTGGTTGTGTTTTTTTTTTATCAGTTAAGCCTATAGGGCCGAAATGGGCCCTCATCATAGGACAATGTGCTGGTGTTATACTAAAACCCATGTATATAAAACAATAAAACAATAGGCCTACTACGACATACATACAATGAAACAGAGTTAGAGCTTCAGAATATTGCCTGAAGAAATACTGACAACTTTCTTTCTGATTTGAGATCATGACACTTTTTTTCTCTGTTAACTTTATAGGTCGCCAAGAGACCGTTGAGGTAAATAGTTCTTCATTAATGATGTACAATGCAATAACATAATTGTACCCATACTTATTATTGTTCTTATTGTTATTATTATAACATGCTGTATTTCCATCTGTATAGGGACCCCGTGGACCAAAGGGAGACAGAGTAGGTTCCTCTTCCTCATTTTAAGCATGCTTTCTGTTGTGTAGAGACTTTTGTTTATGACTGTATTCTGATGCGTTCCCCATGCTAGATTTTACATTTTAAAATGGAACATGCCAACATCATGGTTATATGGAGATGTTTGCAATTCGAGATCAGATCATCAGTCAGATAATCATTGAGCTCTTTGATGTTGCAGTATTGAGGTAGTTTTGGCTAAACTGCCAGATAGATAACTAATCCATTGTAGGTTATTTAAATGAACTGAGATATTTTATGATGTATTTCCTAACTATATAATCTTTATAATAGTGGTATATTGTCTATGCAGATAGACTGCCATTTAAAATACCTTAATATCTTTATAGTTAGTGGTGGAGGTGGCTACCTTACACTAAACTTAAAATCTCTTAAAATTCCCTTTATTTTTCTTTCTAAACAGGGTCCTAATGGTCTTCCCGGAAATGATGGCATTCCCGGACAGCCCGGCCTTCCCGGACCCCCAGGCCAACCCGGACCTCCTGGTCTTGGCGGAGTAAGTCACCCCCTCTCCCCGCACACAGAAAAGTGACCCCCAAAAGCCCCAAAGGTCAACCCTGCACACCCTGAAGAATGTGCAGCCTTCAGCCACTAATGCAGCCTCAGAGAAGTACTGTAAGCACATTCACAAGAGCTAGTGCAGGTTAGGGTGCAGATTCAGTTCAGCACCAGAGTAGTGGACAGCGCTCTGGACATCACCTAGAAGAGTCCATGCTGTCTTTTAGCCTGTGACTACTGCTTGGTCAGTGTCTGTTTGTCTCTGTATGACACAGAACTAAGTACGTCTACACTTGTTGACTACATTTGTTATAATGAGAGTCAGTCTTACAAACTCCACACACTGACAAAATATATTTGAATACGCAATTATCTAGCGTCTCCTTGGGAGATCAAACCAGGAAATGTAAAAGGACAAGATCTAACTCAGTCTGTAATCTAGTTCAAAACCAGTCGACTCATGCTTTAAGATACCTTTCAGATGTTAGCTGCACACATTGTTGTTTGGAAATCGCACAACCCACATACTAAGTGCAGAAGCTGCTTTTAGACCAGTACATTGTGGTAAGGGCCATTTTGGTATATGCAACTGACATGCATCACTGACCCCCTCACCCCTTCTCTCCCACAGAACTTTGCTCCTCAGATGTCTGGTGGATTCGACGATAAGTCTGGTGGCATGCCCGTCCCTGGCCCAATGGTATGACAACATAGGCAGACGAACACCACACAAACACAAATATTCACTGTTGATGAACAGTATTGACTTATGGTACGATGAAACACAGACGCAGATGCAGACACAGACACAGACACAGACACACACACAACACAAACAGAAATCCACTGTTCATTTCTGTTAACACTAGTAACTTGACTGTTCTAGCAGGCCTTTTAGCTGTAAGGGACATTCATGAAAACCCATAGAGACTTGACATTTCTGGCTGTGTTGATAACCAACACAAGGTCAAACCAAGGTCAACTAAGCGTAATCAGTGAACTTTGTTCACCTACTTGAGTTCACTAGTGTATATAAACAAGTATTTGGACCCCATCATTCTATTTGAAGTCATTACTGATGGCATACAATACATAGATGTTGGGTTTAGGAAAATACTATGGTATCTAATGCTAAAATAGAATTTAGTTGCAACAATTAAAGTATCTTTTTCTTTTGCCTTGTCTCTCTAGGGCCCAATGGGTTCCCGTGGCTCCCCTGGACCTCCCGGTAACAGCGTGAGTATTTCCTCTCTTTTTTTTTCTTTCTCATCCCTTTAACAGAGGGTTTGGCCTTGTGCCTGCCATGAGGTCAACCAGGGAGTCTCCTGCTTGGCATGTTGAGACTCGCGGTGTGGTTGGTGGCAGGCTGCTGATTTTAAAGCAAGCACTCCAATATTTAGCCTATAGCACATGGTTAGCCTATAGCACACGGGTTCTATTACAACTAAGGCAGGTTTAGTATCACAGACATTTCAAAAAAGAAGCCTTATAACACTATTCTACAACTGTCTTTACAGAGCAACTTTTAAAGGCTATACAAACTTAGTAAATTATGCCAGTTTGTTAGATCTTATCTGTTTAGCTACTTTTACTGTTACTTTTAGTGAGTGCTTATGATAACACTGGTGATCTGAATATTTTTTTCTCCTTACAGGGACCTCAGGGTTTCACTGGCCCCCCTGGTGAGCCTGGTGAGGCTGGTGCTCCTGTGAGTACACACATTGTGACATAGAAATATCCCCATAATGCACAAAATACAGCAAAAATATACTCCAACCAAAGCAAAGAATACACACACCTGCACACATAGAGCACAAATAACACATGGGCACACATAGAATAGACGTCTTCCTTCTGAGTAATTCAGGTTTTAAATGGAGGAAAAACAGTCTATTGTCTTATGTAGCTTCATATGCTGTCCCTTATGCAGAATCCTGGAGTATACAGATATATCTTTAAAGGGTCACCTTGGTGAATTGTGAACTTTGACCTTTGACCTTGTGAACTAATAATAATGCTAGCACTTCAGAAAATGGAAATATTAAAAACAATCAAATAAATGAAAGAACACTTGAGAAGTAAGAAACATGTACTTGCTTTTACACACACAGAAACTCATAATTTATACATGCACCATATCATCATCAAACACACACACAAACACACACATGGTCTCTTACTCAAGGCTGTTGTCTTGTTTCATGTAGGGCTCCATGGGTCCCCGTGGTGCTGCTGGTCCCCCTGGGAAGAACGGAGAAGATGTAAGTTGGTGCACACCTCTACATTCTCAATACATTTCATACAAAAAAAGATAAAACAATTCCCAGTCATAGATCCAGAAAGACCTCAGGCTATTCTATTTTTCAAAGTCATCAGCAGAGCTGACAACCAATTCGGTTTTCTTTTGATTGCTGCTTGCCTGTGAAATAAGACTGGTTGACTTTGGACTAAATCAGCATTTATCTGGAATCTTGCCTGCTAGTAGTTGACTATATTATAGATGTGTGGTAGATCAGGACTGGAGCCATTTCAAAGATATAAGTTATTCTTGGGTTTTTCTGCTGTTGACTTTTATCTGTGTTGAATGATATCCAATCCTGTGCCCTCTTAACCTGGTCCTCTTGTCCTTGTTAAGGGTGAGCCTGGCAAACCTGGTCGTGGTGGTGAGCGCGGTTCCAATGGCCCTCAGGTGAGTCTTTTATTTACATCTTTTTGTTTTAATTTGGGAAACTATCATTTGGACACCTCAGTTACTCTCTAACTTACTCAGTTACAGTTAATCGATGTATAGCCCATGTCTCTAAAGGATGACATTTTGTATCTCATTTATGTTCCCACTAGAAACTCCTGCCTCTCTCGTTCATTCAATTATGCTCTATAATAGGTTCTCTCTAATTCATTGTGATATTTGAACATTGAGGATAAGTAGTGCTGTAAATGTAAAGACTGTAAATTCTCTTGAGTCATCATCTCAGAAGATAAAAATGTCCTCTCTCTCTACAGGGTGCTCGTGGATTCCCTGGAACCCCTGGACTTCCTGGAATCAAGGGACACAGAGTGAGTGACCCTACTATGTACGCCTGTGTAAAAATGGGTGCAATGTGAGCCCTTAAATGGTTCTCTCAACCATCTTGTTGTAGAACACAAAAGGGTTTAGGCTGTTAAAAAACCCTACAATCTTTTCTCAAACAATCTTCAAAGTCTTTTAATGTGGAAGACGTTGAGGCAGACACCAAGAAGAGCCTTTGTGGGAAATCTATGACCAAAGCCTTTTTCTCAGAGGTCACCAATTCAACTCTTGCTGCCCATCTTTTTTAGGGATTCAGCGGCCTAGATGGAGCTAAGGGAGACAGTGGCCCTGCTGGCCCTAAGGTGAGTGCTTCCGAATGACCAAACTACACCTAATAAAAATAAGCAACATTTCCCATGATGCACTCTTAACATCATCTTGTTCTTGCAAACAGGGTGAGGGTGGTGCATCTGGAGAGAATGGTACCCCTGGAGCCATGGTGAGTAGTCTGTCTTCATGTTTCAAAACTTCTGAGAGTACTGGGAGAAACTACCTCAAATCCTTTAACGTGTACCACATAGACACCATCATATTCAGACCCCCCCCCCGCAGGTCATAATTCATAGTCTAAAACTCTTTACACCTACACTTTACAAACACATGATACATTCCTAGTACTGAATGCACATTTGATCAAAAGGCTGTGTAATATTAATGAAGAAAGTAGATCTTCCCAGAAGTCAACAGTAGAGGAAGTATTATTATTCAAACTGTTTTGTTTTGGTAGACCCTTGTGAATTGACCATTTCTTTCTGTCTTTCCCATTTTCTTAGGGCCCACGTGGTCTGCCTGGTGAGAGAGGCCGTGCCGGTCCCTCTGGTGCTGCTGTGAGTACAAAGTTTCTTTCAAACAACATTTAAAATCTTCATCAGACAGGAAGAGCTCCTGAATGAGGCCATGAGCCAAGGAAGGACCTGGGCATGAGCTTAAATCATGACTCATCGTTACCGAAATCATTGTTTAGACCTGAAAGAGACTGTCTCTTTCATATGCTCATATCAGTCTATTTCCTGGACATGTAGTTCTTGGAATACTGGCAAACAGGCTCGCGAGCAATGACAGGATACATATATATACATACATATGATATATCCATATACATTAAGGACTAATTTCTGACCAGTAAGCTTGTTGGTCAATCCCATTTGTCATTTGTAAGTCCCTATGGGCAACAATTGCACTACTGTACAGTAATTCTCATAGATAAAGATTATACCTCAAGAATACCACCCCCTACACACACCTTCAACATAAACTCAATGGTATGGTATATCACAGGACCACAATTACATGCTATATGTATGTAATCCATATGTTTTCTTATTCCTGTGTTTTGCAGGGTGCTCGTGGTAATGATGGTGGTGCTGGTGCTGCTGGTCCCCCTGTAAGTATTCAAACCCCCAAGACTAAAGCAGCATCTTTATATCTTATCCTAGGTGTTATTAATATGTTATAAACCGAAGGGTCCAGAATGACTTTCCATGGTGTTACAAACAAACATGTAAAGCCATAATATGACTCTCCAAGTGTGTTCATTATGAATATATTATAAACTCCTAGTTAATGAGGACTATATTAGATCACACTCAAACCTCGGTTAGCTAAAAGTAAGCGTGATCATCCTTTGTCATATTCTCACATCTTGATTGTTTTTATCATTAATAGGGCCCAACTGGTCCCGCTGGTCCTCCTGGATTCCCTGGCGGCCCTGGAGCTAAGGTGAGCCATCTCAAGCATATCTCAGAATACTTCCCTAAGCCTTCTCCAACACTAAAGTTTCCCTTACCAAGATAGCTTTATGTGGGCATTTAGAGCAATACTATCTTGTGGTATTTAGCTTGTTAAGGACAATTTGTATTTGAGGTCTCTTTACATAGAAGTTTACAGAAGAATCATTATAAACATAGCGAATGTAACTATAATCTGCATTAGTGAAAGAGAGACAATTGTTTTAGAGTAGGCTAAACCTCTTTTGCGAGTAGAGAGATTGATTGATTGCTGATCATTGAGATGTGTAGTAGACACATCAATCCCATAATTTATCAACATCAATCCCATAATTTATGTTAACCCCAGCCGAATGATAATTATCGTTCCTGGGTCCAAGGTTCAACTGTGGCCAAACAAAAAACCCCAAAACAATGTATTTATGTTCATCTGGTACATCATGCTGTAGCTGGTGTACCAGTTCCCTTTAGTTAACTCTGTCTGCCGTGTAGGTAGAGCATGTAAGGTCATGGAGTCACACATGTAACTAAAGCCTGACTATGTTCTGCTTAACCCCACAGGGAGAGCTTGGAGCTCAGGGAGCTCGTGGTGGTGAGGGACCTGCTGGAGCTCGTGGTGAGCCTGGAAACCCTGGACCTGCTGGCGCTGCCGGACCTGCTGTAAGTAGACCAAACCTGTCCTTTTTGTTGTAGTTGTCTATTACTTTGCTGGCTTGTCTGTTGCTCTGGATGACCTGTGAAGTGTGTTGATAAGCCGGCTGTCTCGTCACGTAGTCACTACTAACTTTGCTGCCATTTTGTTTATTTTGCCTTGTCTTCATGACAGGGAAACAACGGAGCTGATGGTGCCCCCGGTAACAAGGGTGCCCCTGTAAGTACACAATTCTTGCTTTTTAAAGCAATTTTAGTTTAGTTTAGTTTGTTTTGTTTAGTTTAAATTTAGTTTAGTTGTGTTCAACTTCTGTCAAGCGGGGTGGTTGCAATTAAATACCTGGATCTCTGCTGCCCCCTACAGGGTGCTGCTGGTGTTGCTGGAGCTCCTGGCTTCCCTGGACCTCGTGGTCCCCCTGGAGCCGCTGGTGCAACCGGTGCCCCAGGATCTAAGGGTAACACTGTAAGTGGCTCAATCACACTATTACAGAAAACACTGAAATTTACTTTTTTATATAAGTTTGGTTAATTTCATTAATGTATAAGCATTATCTTTTGACATCAAACTGAATATATTATGTTAATGTGTTAACGGAATGTATTCATCTCTATGCCAGGGTGAAGCTGGTGCCCCTGGATCTAAGGGAGAGTCTGGTGCCAAGGGAGAGGCTGTAAGTACATCTGCAATATCCCATAAACCCTGTCAAACAATACTGATGACATAACCCATACCCCTCATACACATCTAAATAAAAAAATCAATTAATATTCCTTTAGTGAATTAGTTACCTACATTATTCAACAGGGCATCTAGTATCTTTTTTGTTTTGTTCATATTAAAAAAGATAGTGCATGTTGTTGGTTGCGCATTTAAATTACATTTTTGTTTTAGTTATTTATAAGGAATCCTTAACTTATACCACAAACACAGATCTCTGGCATAGTCATACTGATTTTCTAGCCCTTTTTAGCCATAACTACATACACAGTGTTCATGACCCTGCCAAAGACACACCTGGAAGATTCCCACATATACACATGTTGTATATTTTAAGACATTGTCAACCATCTTGTATTTCTCTCAGAAGCTTTAACCCCTGTTGTCTCTTATTGTTTAGGGTGCTCCTGGAGTCCAGGGACCCCCCGGATCTGCTGGTGAGGAGGGCAAGAGAGGCGCTCGTGGTGAGCCCGGTGGTGTTGGAGGACGTGGAGCCCCTGGAGAGCGTGTATGTTTCCCCCACCATCCCATTCCCTTTCACTTTCACTATTCCTGACAACCTCCCTTTCCCAGTCAAGGTTCCCAGTTCTGCCTGAAGTGTACAATTAGTCTCTGACAGGAATTTGGTAATAACCTATGAAAGTTGTTGATTGGCAATATTTAATAATAATAAATTGACATAAATTGTTTTATGGTTAATGGCCTGGAATTCACATTAGCCTGTCTGTGTTCTCACAAACCTGGATTCATGACAGATACTGAGAAGTCTTCAAAGTAATGATCCATCCCTTGCTATTAGAGGCAATAAGAAAATCTTACTTGTTGCACATTTTTATTAAACTATTACAATTTACAATTTATATTTATATATTTCATGAAACTACTACTATCAAAAAGCCTGTGACATTGGCAACTGGCTTGCTTCTTGTATTGCCATTTTGGATCTGTAATAGCTGATGCAGAATGATCTTGTCATAGCTCCATCCTTGTTACAACACTTTGCCAGGTCTCTTGCTGTAATTCATTTATCATGGTATTGACCCACATCTGTATTTCTCTCTTACAGGGTGCCCCAGGTAGCCGTGGTTTCCCCGGTGCTGATGGTGGTGCTGGCCCCAAGGTGAGATACAAAAAGAAACTACCTGTTTTGAAAATCTGAATAGTTTTACGCATTAACTAATTGATGGACTGATTGATTAATTGACTGACTGATTCATTCAGTCATTGTTTGACAACAAAAGAAACCATAATATGGAAGACTAATCAGTACTTAGAAATGTATATTATGGAGAAAAATATGCTTTGTGTCTGACACAAGGACTCCACAGTGTCTAATCATTTTCTAATTATTGGAGTTCATGGTGACATTTTGGTTACATCACTCTTCCCCTCTTCTCCTCTAGGGTGCCACTGGTGAGCGTGGTGGTCCTGGTGTTGTTGGACCTAAGGGTTCCTCTGGTGAGCCTGGCCGCAACGGTGAGCCTGGCATGCCTGGATCCAAGGTGAGTTATTACCCAAATCAAATTAAAGATCAGAGATCTTTACAAGGGATATACAAGGTGTATTACCTTGTAGGAACTGGAAACCCATCAGCTAACTGGGAATAATAATAATAAATCTGTAACTTTGCTATGCCATTTGACCACTTGCCCTCTATTTGACCTTTCATACTTTTTTGCCCATCTTAGGGTATGACTGGCAGCCCTGGTAGCCCTGGACCCGATGGAAAGTTGGGACCTTCTGTAAGTAGAGCACCTCTTCTTCAGCATTTTTAAAACCACTCAACACATGCTCCCTTATGCTAAATCACTCGACACAACCTCTTCGTGCTCAACCACTTCACGCAAGCTACCTTATCATGCTCAACCACTTCACACAAGCTACCTCATCATGCTCAACCACTTCACATTAGCTACCTCATCATGCTCAACCACTTCACACAAGCTACCTCATCATGCTCAACCACTTCACATTAGCTACCTCATCATGCTCAACCACTTCACACAAGCTACCTCATAAATTCATGGAGGGAGGTTTATAGAGGTTCATTACATTTTATCAACAAATCAACCACAAAATCCATTTTATGGAATAAAACCCTTTGAGAGCTGTAAGAGACTCATGGATTTCCCTTTCATCCTAAACCTTATAGGGTGCCGCTGGACAAGATGGCCGCCCCGGAGCCCCTGGCCCTGTTGGAGCCAGAGGCCAGCCTGGTGTCATGGGATTCCCTGGACCAAAGGGTGCTGCTGTGAGTACCAACACATTTCAGTTAAATCGGCTAAGGATGTTGATAACTTTTACCTAGAAACTGCTATGGCTAGTGAATGGTACCTCATTAGTACTTATTGATCATAATTAATAACTGTCTTAAATTAACTAAGATGAATAGTAATGTTGAATTAACTTCCAAGAAGATGTAACTCAGGTTATCACTATTTTGTCTTCAGAGCTAACATCTTCTTTTCCTTGACAGGGTGAGGGTGGCAAGCCTGGTGAGAGAGGAGTGGCGGGACCTCTTGGCCCAGGAGTAAGTACACTCAACTACCCTCTCAGCACCCTCTCAGCACCTAACCTCAACCCTTATATTATTTACTTACTTAATAAAAAGACACACCTTTGAGTCCTTTGTATGCCTTATTTTAACCGCATTCTTATTCTCTATAGGGTGCTGCTGGCAAAGATGGTGATGTTGGTGCTCCTGGTGCCCCTGGCCCATCTGTGAGTGCCCTACTTCTCCACCATCCCATAATGCTCTTCTCCATTTCCACCTGTGTAACATTTTAGCCCTCAACTAGCAACCTGATATAACTTGCCAGATGAGGGCTAAACTTGCTACATAACTTTGGCAAATACTCAATGCTAGCCACAACACTAAATGTTCCCACAATGGATGCTATTTTTCTCTGATGAATGTGATTTTTCTCCATTATCTGTTCCTATAGGGTCCTTCTGGAGAGAGAGGTGAGGCGGGGCCTTCTGGTCCTCCCGGATTCCAGGTGGGTGTTTTCTCCTTAACCCTCTTCAATAATTGAATACACTCTGGGAGTGTTGTAGACGGTAAATCACTCTGAGAGTGTTGTAGACGGTAAATCACTGAATTCGTCTCATCTGGTTTTCTCCCCTTTGTCTCCTCACTACAGGGACTTCCAGGACCTCAAGGTTCCACTGGTGAGCCTGGCAAGGCTGGTGAGCAGGTGAGCACCTCTAAATCTAATGCCTTTGTACAAAATGTTATTACATAAATGTTCATTCAACTGATTTAACTGTGATGTGACATAAACTGATTCATCAACGCATCTCTTCTCCACAGGGTCTTGCTGGTGAGGCTGGTGCTGTTGGACCTTCTGGATCTAGAGTGAGTAATTCTCCCGCAATCAGACAGATCTGCCTTACAACAGATCTGCTCAGCATCTATGGATCTTCTTGTTACTGCTGTACAGATCCTTCACAAAAGCTCACATCCCTTTCTGGTCTTCCTCAGGGTGACAGAGGATTCCCCGGTGAGCGTGGTGGCCCTGGAGCCGCTGGACCCGCTGGTGCCCGTGGTTCTCCTGGATCTGCTGGTAACGATGGAGCCAAGGTAAGAGCACAAGGATCGTGACACCAACTAGTATAGCGCGAAATATAATCTTTTTTTGTTTTAAATCAGCTGAACTTGTGGTCAACATGACTGTCCACAAAGTAAAAACTACATAATAATGTCTGTTATAACATAGCCAGAACCATGCCCATAGTTGTAATATACAGACAATTACATCTAGATGACCACTTTGATAATGACAATGGCTATGATGGTTTTGAGACATATTTACCAGCACTAATACCAGCACCAGCTCTCTTAACAAAATGTTAACAGAAGAACCCTCATCTAAACGAATAATCCCATGTTCTCCTCTCTGTCCTCCCATTCCAGGGTGATGCTGGTGCCCCAGGTCCCTCTGGTGGTCAGGGATCCCCAGGACTGCAGGGAATGCCTGGCGAGCGTGGTGCTGCTGGTCTCCCAGGACTTAAGGGCGAGAGAGTAAGTCCACCAGATTCTCAGTGGATTATTGATCGATTCGGTACATTGATATGGGATTTGGTGACCACCATAAACACAACAACAAAACGCAGATCTTAAATGCTCTCTATGGCTGTTTGCTTGCATTGTGCCCTACATATAAGTCACTTTGGACAAAAGCAGATGTGAAATGAAGTCAATATAGTCACTTTAGTCAGATAGCAGTTGACCTTGGAGTGACTTTCACAGAAAGAACTTTGAAACAAAAATATTATTAGTTAAACTAAATTATTGAAAATAATGTTGGTGCACCCATCTGTGGACAGGAACTGTAGTTTCTGGTGGACTTGTTCTTTACTGATTTTTCATTGATAGGGCGAGGGAGGTGCCAAGGGAACCGATGGTGCCACTGGTAAGGACGGAGTCCGTGGAATGACTGGACCTATTGGACCTCCTGGCCCTGCTGGTGCCCCTGGTGACAAGGTGAGCCTCCTTGGTTTTAAACTTCAAACATAAAAAATGCACATGTACATGGATTGTTGATCACGGTTCGCTTTAGCTTGTAGCATGCTCTAGCTAGGTCTTCAATACCTTGTTTCATTCTACCTAGGGTGAGGGTGGTGCTGTTGGAGCTGCTGGCCCTACTGGTGCTCGTGGACAACCTGTGAGTATATTTCACGAACTTACAAACATTACATACTATATTATTTTAGTTATAGTGATATATTGATTAAACTGGTTATACTGATCGTCAACATCAATAGTCTTAGCAGTAGAAGTAAGGCAAAAAAATAGGTCTCACCCGATTTGAAGTCATGACTTCAGTATAATAGCACACAAAGTCACTGTATCAGAATGCAGTATTTGACCCTTTAGCTTTAATTCACATGATTAACTCTCCCATGTTTGGTCTTCTGCTAGGGTGAGCGTGGAGAGTCTGGTCCTCCTGGACCTGCTGGATTCGCTGGACCTCCTGTAAGTATCCCAACAGCCACCTGGCCTGTCCACCAGCTATCCACACACCTGATCCTAAATACCCCAACTAAATGGAGCGTCTAATCTCCTACTGACATGTGCTTGGGCACTGTGCTGTAAGTGGGCTTACTCGATCTAATCTTTTTCTTCTTCCTCCCCATACAGGGTGCTGATGGTCAAGCTGGTGGCAAGGGAGAGTCTGGTGACACCGGTTCCAAGGGTGATTCAGGAGCTCCCGGACCTGCTGGAGCCACAGGTGTACCTGGACCTCAGGTACCAAATTCACCTCACCCACAACCCCAGTGACAATTTGCCCAAAACCAGGCCAGGAGTGGGCATGCCCATACACCACACAAGGCATCTGTAGAGTGATTGCAGGGATTCACTCATTAACAGAAACACTCACTGGACGAGTACAACTGATCAGTTGTTTGAAGTCTAAGATCAGTTCTTGGAAAGATTCCAATCAGGTGTGCACCTGCATGGTTAGAATCAACACCAGCAGCAATTTTACATGGACAAGGAATTATAGTCAACCAGCGTGCCAGATTGATACAAAAATCAAGTAATACAGTAAGACAATAGCAAATTATTTAGAAATGTACTTTTTCCCTTTTACTCATCTACAACGCTGTACTAGAAATCCTGTGCAAGTGATTGTGGAATATCCTATGTACACTGCCTTGGCCATCATGGCAACTAAGACAACCGTTTACTGTGCATCCTGTTAGCCTGGATGTTGATTAAAACTTTGATTTTGATTTGCCAATTTACTTATTTGAGCTACCTATAAATAAGCAAATAGCCATTCTGCCGATTAATTGTACAGCATTCCTAATTGGCCATTGTAAGTTTTTCACACACCAATGCAATGGTGATTTAAAAAAACAATAACAGGAAGTCCTAAGAAGTCACAGGACCGTTATACACCTAATAATATTAGGTCACTGTTTGCTCTTCCTGTTTACTAATACATGTTCACATCCACCTAGGGCCCCGTTGGTGCTACCGGATCTAAGGGTGCCCGTGGTGCTGCTGGACCTCCTGTAAGTATATTAATTTAAAAACAAACTACTTGTCATTAATATAAGTGTGCCATGATTCTTGGTACTCAATATCATACGCATTACTGCATCATTCATTTCTACATTTTAACATTTCATTTCAACCAGGGCCTGTGAGAGTTGAATTTAACTTGTTGGGCTTTTAACCAATTTTAGGGTGCTACTGGATTCCCTGGTGCTGTTGGCAGAGTCGGACCTCCCGGCCCCTCTGTAAGTAGGCCATTTCTTACAATCCTTACACTCAATAAAAACAACTTCCTCACAAACTCACAATAGTGACCCATGCAATACATCAATCTACAAAAAAAAAAAAACGTTTCACTATATGTTGGCAATTCACATATCAATGACACTTAAATGCACTTTGTATCAAGGCCATGTTGTTTATAAGTTCCATCAAATTCATCAAGACTCTGACTAACTACCCTTTTTGCCATTCATTACCTTTCAGGGTAACTCTGGCCCAGCTGGACCTCCCGGGCCTGGTGGCAAGGAAGGACCCAAGGGTAACCGTGGTGACACTGGACCTGCTGGTCGCACTGGTGAGGTTGGTGCCGCTGGACCCCCTGGCGCATCCGGAGAGAAGGGAGCCCCTGGTGGTGAAGGACCCTCTGTAAGCCCCAGATACTCGTCTAATCCATATATCCTTAATTTGTAGAGCTCCACATCAGAGGGAGTGTCTAACAGACAGTGACCTCAAATATTTGCATATGATCTTCAAAAGGATTTAGGACACAATAGTCATACAATCTCCGGCTCCGGCTTAACGGCTTTTTATTCTTTCTAGAAGATCTTTTTAGAGTATTCACCTAACATGTTAAGTTCTGTTGTGCTCAAGAAATGTAAGTGTGCTCTGCCTTATTTATTTAGGGAGCCTCAGGTACCCCCGGACCAAGTGGAATTGCTGGAGCCCGTGGTATTGTTGGTCTTCCTGGACAGAGAGGCGAGCGTGGTTTCCCTGGTCTTTCTGGACAGCTTGTAAGCATTCCCCTCTACTGAACAACTTATCAAGCCTAAATACAACTCAGATCAAAGAATGGTGATAGATAAGACAAGATAGATAAGATAACTTCTTATTTCATAACTCCTGATATACAGGAAGATGTATTCTCCGGGCCTTGTTCCTCCATGTTGTTTTTTTTCAATCTTGTGTTAATAACAACAGGGGTGTTTTATTGATTGCTCACGTCTCTCATTATCTTCTTAGGGAGAGCCTGGCAAACAGGGACCTGGTGGACCTGCTGGTGAGCGTGGACCTAACGGGCCCATGGGACCTGCCGGACTTGCTGGACCCCCTGGCGAGGCTGGTCGTGAGGTGAAAATCCTTTCTGGACTTCGCCCAAATAACAGCTGCCTTTAGAACAGATCTGGTTCTGATCTGGCTCTGATTTCCAATGTCAGGTTTAATTTGAAGTATTGGAGTGGTTTCCAATACAAGTCTCTGAGGATTCCTAAGTCATTAGCACAATAATGGCACCTCATTAAGTGGTAAAAGCTCAACAGGTGAATGTCTAAAAGAAGAAGTACAATGTCAAGTACACAGAATAATTTCTCCTTTGTTTCTCATAGGGTGCTCCTGGACAAGAGGGAGCTGTTGGACGTGATGGTGCCGCTGGTCAAAAGGTAACTACATCACTCTTTTGGTTACTGGTGAATTCCTTTCGAAATTCAATGTCCTCAATACCTGTGTGTGTACCACACCAGCTCTTATTTTGACTAACTTTTCACCATTGCCTGGTTCCACCATAGGGAGACCGTGGTGAGTCCGGTGTTTCCGGAGCTCCTGGTGCCCCTGGACCCTCTGGTGCTCCTGGACCAGTCGGACCTGCTGGCAAATCTGGTGACCGTGGAGAGGCTGTAAGTGTCCACAAAGCCTCCATCTGGCCTGCCCCAATAAAGAGCAGTTGGTACAATGAAAATACATCCCATTCTAAGAGGGCATGAAATAACATCTGTTTTCTCTCCCTCTCTCTGTCCAACTCCAGGGCCCTGCTGGTCCTGCTGGCGCTTCTGGCCCCGCTGGTCCTCGTGGACCTGCTGTAAGTACTCTTCCATTTTCCCTCCTCATCCTTAGTCAAACTTCTATCCACTTTGGGGAACAATGTGCATTTCCCTGTATTTGGTAAATGCACTTCAGGATGGTCTCCCTTCTACTATCTTCATACGGATGTTTTGGGATTCTGTCAAGTTTCCAAAGCTGTAGGCTATCAGTACGTTAATGTTAATACGTTTATAAAGTTTCCTAAGTTCATAGTTTAATACGTTTCCTTAAAACATGTTCAGATAATTCTGATCACTGACCAAGCTGTAGGCTTGCACTCAGTACATTGATGTTTATCTTGTTCCTAGAATGTCCTTAGTCTGTGTAGGCTTGCTGTAATGTATTCAGACTGTGGTTTCTTTAAAGCATCCATAGACCATCCTTATTGTTGAATCTGATGTTGGCGTACAGTTGAATTGAACTAACTTGACCTCCTTTGCACTTTGTACATCACAGGGACCTGCTGGAGCTCGTGGAGACAAGGGTGAGGCCGGCGAGGCTGGAGAGAGAGGCATGAAGGGACACAGAGGATTCACTGGCATGCAGGGACCTCCTGGATCTCCTGTAAGCCAACTTGCAACGCTTGACTCGCACCATAAAATATTTAAAAGCTACAAAACCACTAGTTTGAGAACAAACAAACATCTCCACTCCACACTCACACCTTAACCTGGTGTTTTCAGCCAATAATCTGCATTGTCATGTTCTGATTGATAATGGAGGAAAGACCTTCTGAGCATATTTAAACCAGAAACACACTTTAGCTTTAAGTGTCTTAGCACATTTACATTTACTTACCATAACAGATATGTCACTATAGTGCAATGTATTTATGGATTTTAAACATTATTTCGATAAATAGGGTTCTTCTGGTGAGGCCGGACCTGCTGGTTCTTCTGGACCTGCTGGACCTAGGGTACGTATTTGTTGTATTTCTTTGCAGTACGCTTATATTTTTGTATTGATTTGTACAATAAGGATAAAACTACTATGCTATGTTGTCTCAGCTATGTAGTCTCCAGGAGCATGTATTTGTTGAGACCAGTGCTTGCAGTATAACTACAGGTTAATCTATTGTAGTTGACTTTGAGTAATTCCAAAAAATATATATATTTCATAACCCATCACTTTAACCTGGGAGATATAGTCGTCAAGTAAACAAGACAAAAGACCACTTCAGCTTGAGTGGGGGGAAGTTAGGTGCAATGTCCCTGCAATTCCATCTCATGTAAGTCTCTCTCTTTACTATACCTAGGGACCTAGTGGTTCTGCTGGCTCCGCTGGTAAGGATGGTATGAGCGGACTGCCTGGACCCATTGGACCCCCTGGACCTCGTGGTCGCAATGGTGAAATTGGACCTGCTGTAAGTCAACATCACCAATCTCTGCAGTTCGCCTCATTGACAATACACAAGATGTGGTTATGAGTGCAACTATAAGCCTTCTGCTATCCCTTTTGTTATTATTTAGGGTCCCCCTGGACCTCCCGGACCTCCTGGACCCCCTGGTGCCCCTGGTGGCGGATTTGACCTCGGCTTCATTGCCCAGCCTCAGGAGAAGGGTCCCGATCCCTTCCGTTTCCGTGCTGACGATGCCAACGTGATGCGTGACCGCGACCTGGAGGTTGACACCACACTCAAGTCCCTGAGCCAGCAGATTGAGAGCATCCGCAGCCCCGATGGCACCAGGAAGAACCCAGCCCGCACCTGCCGTGACCTGAAGATGTGCCACCCAGACTGGAAGAGCGGTAGGTCTCTCTCTAGTTGTGTCTGCTTGTTTATGAGCTTACTGTTTGCCCCTCCATCAAGAATACCATACATTTCAGTGAGAAGATGAATGGTATTGATGGTTTCCTTATTATTTTCTATTTCTATCTGACAATATAAAGGTTGTGCCTGAAATTACTTCTCACACCACTTATTTGACAGTCTTTAGAAACTCACACTCATATTGCCCCATGTTTCCCAACCAGGTGAGTACTTCATCGACCCTGACCAGGGCTGCACTGAGGATGCCATCAAGGTCTACTGCAACATGGAGACTGGCGAGACCTGCGTCTACCCAACTCAGGCTGACATTCCCAAGAAGAACTGGTACACAAGCAAGAACATCAAGGAGAAGAAGCACGTCTGGTTCAGCGAGTCCATGTCCGAGGGTTTCCAGGTAAAATCCGTTACCCCATTTGAATCTTTTCCTTATTGTTTGGGGAAGTAGAGTCTTCAAAATGTTTCCTGCATCATCTGAATACCACTCCCTGTATGTTCAAGTGACTGTTGCTAATTCACCTTCTAATGCCTTCTCTCAATCAGTTCGAGTATGGTAGCGAAGGATCCAACCCACAGGATGTCAACATTCAGCTCACCTTCCTCCGCCTCATGGCCACTGAGGCCTCCCAGAACATCACATACCACTGCAAGAACAGCATTGCCTACATGGATCAGCAGACAGGCAATCTCAAGAAGGCCCTGCTCCTGCAGGGCTCCAATGAGATTGAGGTCAGAGCCGAGGGCAACAGCCGCTTCACATACAGCGTGGTCGAGGATAGCTGCACGGTGAGTTTTTCTTTTTAGTTATCTTTCTCCTTTTCTCTCTGTACATGAATGTATCTTCGTTCTCTTTCTTGTGACTTCAAGGTAGAATTTGATGTGGCTAGTGTGTTGTGTAGATAAAGGTGGAGAGAGTCAAAGACCGGTTTAGTGAAGTAATGTCTGCTTTAGTGGTGACTGTAGTGCTGTTTGAAGACAAATACTTAGTGGTACTCCCTGTTCAGTCTTCAAATCTATGATAAAACAATGAAGAAAGAACCAGTTTATAGGAAAAGATCTAAGTTCCCTCAGGTACTGACTGCACTCTCTCTTTTTTGTCATCATCGCAGTCGCACACTGGTGCATGGGGCAAGACAGTCATCGACTACAAGACAACGAAAACATCCCGTCTGCCTATTATTGACATCGCTCCTATGGACGTTGGTGCACCCGATCAGGAATTCGGCATTGAAATTGGCCCAGTCTGCTTCTTGTAAAAAAGAAATCTGGACTTGAAATTGTTTGTGTGTATGTGTGTGTTATTTTTCTAGCCGTCATCTCTCTAAATCCATTTCCTATGCATTAAAAAACCCTCAAGTTTGATTTGGCTGTCAAAATGGTCCAGTTGCTTAAAGCTGCGCTTCTGAAGACAGTGGTCGTGTGTTATCAAGTTTTTTTTTTCCCTGGGACCACTATGTCATCACCACCTACACCGAGGATACTTTAGAAGACTCATTTGTTTCACTTGCAACAAGAAAATAATTTATACTTGTAAAGTGTAAAATCTCCCCCCTGGAATTTAAAAAACATCAGATACAGGTGACTTTTTTTTACCACTGCGGAAGGACAATGAAAAAGAAAAAAACAATGCTTTGTACCATGTTCAGGTGTTAAATAAATATGGAAAACGACTGTAAAGTGTCTTGTGGTTCTACCCTCCAGGACAAGCAACCATCAAAGGAAAATGCCATTGTTCTTTCCAGAGTCACATGCAAGCATCAGTAGAGACAGGGGTTCGACTTCATTTTGAAATCTAATGGCTACCTCAGACAAGAAATCAACTCTAACCAGTGTTAGACAACCCCAGGGTAGATTTTACACAATGGAAGTATGATGAGCAAGCAACAGCTGCAACGGTGCTATATGAGGCCTTGTTAGTTGGATGTATTAGAATTATGCTTTTGGAAGTAATGTTTTGCTCTCGTTCTTGCTTTCAGGGCCTTTGGTGCTAAGAAACCACATGATCTTGTTGTTCAGTTGTAACAGATGCCATCTTTTTAAAGTTTGTGCTTGAACAGTCCTTGAGCCTTGGTTAGGGGTAAAAACTACAGCTGTGATGCACACAGTCTTTGTTAGTGTAGAATAAGCAGCTGGATTTGTTTAAACTATTTTGTTTTGTTTTGTTTCAAACACCTTTTTGACACTTTTTGGTTGTTGTCTTTTGGTTTTCTTTTTACACCCCCCTCCCCCTCCCTTCATGTTGTCCAATTGCCTTTGGCAGTTACCCCTTAAGCCCTTTTGTATTTGATTTCATTTGTTTTTGACAAGAGTTTTGGGAAAATGAAAACAGGAAAAAACTGAGAAAGTCCACCTATCATGAGAGAAGCAGACACACCATAGGGGGATAAAATCAAGAGGATCTGTACCTATTTTGTATATGTATAATAATTTGAGATGTTTTTAATTATTTTGAATGCTGAAATAAAGCATGTTAAGTGGTCGACCTTATGTTTGTCAGACGTGATCTTGACTTATCCCTTCACTGCCCAAAGGACTTGAATGAAGCACGGCTTGCACCTGTTACAGTTGTTTTTGACTGAAAGGAAGATTAAAGAAAATCTCAGAAATAATTGTCTTACAATTGTACCTGTTTCTCTGAACTTCAGCTTTGTCTAAACATTTCAGTCAACAACATGCTTATATTGCTTCAGGAGATTTGGAGTTTATTTCAAGTGCAGAAAACACTTCCAGCTATGTACAATAGGCCTACCTTAATTTGGAACTTTGGTCCTCTGCAGTGGTTGTCTTGAGCTTACCTGTATCGAAACCATTTTTCTATTTGAAGTCTTTCAATTACCCATGATTTGAAACGTACGATTCCTTAGTATAAATCCCAAATGTAATCCAACAGATGGGGAGAGAGAGACTCCGTTTGAAGTAAATCCGTAAAACGCGTTGTCAGTTTAAGTGTAGACTAAATACTTGCGCTGGGCAAACAGATCCTTACACAAAGTAAACATGTCCACCGTAATTGACGTCACAGGATGTTCAAGAGATTTTGTTTCGTTCTTATTCGTAGTCAGTATACTCAGATTTACACTCTGATACTGAGTTTGTAAGTGCCTCCACATAATCGTCTTCCTGCCCAAATATCAAGTTGTTTCCTTTTTAGTTTTGACCGGTAAAATGGGCAGTGGCGTTTATAAGACTCCTCTGCAGTCTGTATCCAGGTTGTGCTGTAAATTGTACTCCAAAATCGAAATGAAACCAACCTCCAGCTTCTCTCCTCTCCTCTCCTCTCCTCTCCTCTCCTGAAAGTGCCTGTAAAACTGTTGCGTTAGGTGCTTCTCCTTGGGCCTCAAACAAAGGGCCCGTTGTCTGCATACCTTCACTGGATATCTGTGCAGGGTTCGAATGAAGAATGTTGGAACCAAAAGTATTTCCTTCTGGTCCCATGTATGATGGGTCTTTCTGTTTGTTCACAAGGATGATTCTCTTTAACTATTCTTTAAAATCTTATTAGTCATAGTGCAGTGTATTTAGTATTAAGGACTGCATTTCACAGACGTTTTCAGTTATGGGAACATATTGCTTTGTTTGTTTGTGCGTGTGCTTGTCCGCGTGTGTGTGTATAAATAGTATAGAAAAGGTTATCAAATCAAACCATACAGTTTAAGATGTGACCTAAGAAATATGGCTTCTGAAATGGAACATTTATTTACAGATGGTTGCAGCTGTCATAATGGTTACAGATTGTAAGTGTTGCACAGTCCCAGCCTTTTCGTTATTGTATTTTGTTCGAGTTGGTTTAAATGACAAATAGTGCCATCTTGTGGAGACTACTGTAGTGCCATTTTCCTGTAGGACGAAGACGTGGAAGCGTATTCAAGCAGACTAAAGAGTAGGCCTACATGAATAATAGTTTTAAAAAAATCCAAAGAGCAAATAGCTGAAACAGAAAAAAAAATGAAATGAAAAGCTGTGGTTCTTCTCCAGACAGTTGCTTCATAGAGTTTTGCAATTCATAACTATTACGAACAACAAACCAACTACTTGGCACTGTGAGACTATATCTTAAGTTTATGGAAATACACCTTTATGGGAGGAACAAGTCCTTTGCAGAGGTCAAATTGAACTAAGTGCAATGATATGGGGAGAGTCCCATACGGTATTAAGAAGGAGTGTTAGGGAGTCCAACTGCTGAGTCTGCCTTTAAACATAGTGGATTTTTCTGAGCATTATCCAATTGACAAGAAAGCAATAAATGCCCCTTGCTACTTTTGTATCAGTGAGAAACAATTGTTCTCATTTGGGTTGTTACAATACGTCAATGCAGATAACTGCTAAAAATAGTAAATGTCTGGAGTTGGCAGGAGATAAACCATGTCAACTTCACACATAAAAAAAGATTATTGTGGCATAGCTCTTAGCTCTATGGTTAACCTAAGGACACCTTGTAAGATATGTGACCTAATATCCTCTCATTATTCAAAAAAGAAAAAAGTTTGATTATCTCGCCATCTGACATGCATAGAGTGAAGCTAAAGGTTGGCCATCCCTGCCTACGCCACCGATAGTTTGAGGTGTGTGACAGGGTAGGCCTGGCAGGGAAACAACAGATATGCCAAATCTGGGTCATTATGATGCTGAGTGTTCACGTGACCACAGGGGGAGCCGTTGCTACGGATACCGTGCAGCAGCGCAGTGTGCGTGTGTGTCTGTGCATGTGTGTGTGTCTCGGTGTGGATGTTTGTGCACATGTGTATGTCTGTGTGTGTGTGTGTTTGTTGTGTGTGTGTGTGTGTGTGCGTGTGTGCGTGTGTGTGTGTGTGTGTGTGTGTGTGAGTGTGTGTGTGTGTGTGTGTGTGTGTATGTGTGTTTGTGTGTGTGTATGTGTGTTTGTGTGTGTGTGTGTTCGTGTGGGGGAGGGGGTTCGGGGGGCATATGCACGAGTGAATATGTGTGTGTGTGTGTGTGTGTGTGTGTGTGTGTGTGTGTGTGTGTGTGTGTGTGTGTGTGTGTGTGTGTGTTTGTGTGTGTGTATTCTCCAGCTCTGCACCAGAGTTAGACAAAGTGAATCTGATGTGATGGCTTTCGAAAACGTAGTTCACACTCAACAATGCAACTCAACAATGCTGTTGCCTGTCTAGTCGCTTGCATCCTTACAAATCCATACATTGAATGAACCCACATCAGCTCCTTATACTTCATTTCTGAGAGGGCTCAAGGAAACTGTCAAGCAGCTGTATTATTTAATTTAGGTTAAATTAATGTTGTAGGTTAAATTTCAATGAAAAATATGTTGGAATACAAGAGAATGGAAAGTTGTTGATGCTGATACTTCTGAAGTCTGAACAGATGTGAGTCGTGGCGCCCTCTACTGGTCCGCACAGTCTGTTTCTTTGGTACAACAAGAAGGGGCAGGTCTTCCAGAAATAGAGGGCAGTGTTGTTTACCACAAATGTTGTAAGCGTTAGGCTATATGCTTATTTGCTTTCAGTTGTTAGTTGCTGTGGTACTTATCGTTATTGATAATATTAGGTCTTAACACATACTTGCCAGTTAATTATATTATATGTATTTATTAAGAAAAAAGGAAGTCTCAGTAATCATACCTTCTAGGACAGTAAGGCATTCTGCTAATCATTCATTTAAAGTTTTATGAATGGAATGTAAGAGAAAGGTAGGGCAAAAAAATCAGTGGGGACTCACATTTAACACACTTCACGTACACTTCAGGATGGAACAGTGTCAAAGACCCCCTGGGGAAAATAATCCACTAAGGAGGTGAGACCCCCCCCCCCCCCCCCCCCCCCCCCCCCATCTCTTTCTATCTCATACACACACACACACACACACACACACACACACACACACACAATCGTTCTCTCTCTCTCTCTCTCTCTCTCTCTCTCTCTCTCTCACACACACACACACAGACACAAACACACACACACACACACAAACACACACACACACACACAAACACATACCTAATCAAGATCTCTAACAAAATAGGTCACTGTGTTGCGGAGACTCTGGCTTTCAGTATAGGCATGGTTTCATGCGAAAGTGCGTTTCCATTTTAATGTGAATTACGCCATTTTCGTATTCACTAAAAACTGCCATTTTATTTTAAAACGTAGTCAGATGTACCATGCATGCTGCTGTATGACGTTTTAACATTACCGAGTGTTGTTCTCATGATTTCCCTCATTTCACCTCACGAGGTCGCCGAAAGTCAACCCGTGCATACTGATTCACACTTGGTGTGCTCCTCAATCGTTTCGTAACTGGTCCTGCAGTGGACCTCCATATTTAGGGGGTACACCTGCCATTTCATTGTACATGACCAAATCGTCTCCCGTTATTCCAGGACCAACGCCGCTGTTGTCAGCTTTTTTTTTTACAATGAGTTGAGATCCCACAACAATACAACAATACACTTGTTTCTTTTTAAGATACATCGTTACCATGTGTGATAATACTAAAAGGCTTGCAATAGAATATGGTAAAACGTTAAGGTGTTAAAAACTTCTGTTTCGAATTTGCACAACTGCATTAAATGCCATTAACAACGGTAGCTATAACTGACCTATCTAAAATTCGTCTGTCAATTTATTTCAGAAAGAACAAAATTACATGACTGACAAACGTATTGCTCTGCTTGAAGGGTTAAAGAGACCTGTGATGCCATATGCCGAAGGTAGTGCAAGAGGAGGGGGCAAGGCGCGCGCAGGACAACGAGTGCAGCGAACGGGAGAGGGCAGGCGTCAGTAGCCCAGTGTGCGATCGAGGGGGGAATCGAGAGGGCGAAAACGGGTTGTGGACACAATGGATCCTCAAACTGACGTACTGTAGGTAGCGGCAGGACGAGCCTTTGATGAACGCAGGAAATAAGGTAACAGAAAGACATTGTATTAAAATGAAATGTATCACTGTTCATTGTTATGTTTGCCTTTCTTGGTTTTTGACACGAATAGGGAACTGTTATATGGACAGCAGAAGATGCAGGAAGCGACGTAGCTGACTCTAGGCATCAGGCAGCTGAAAAAGCGAGGCCCTTCTTATCCGCAGGGTCCTAGTGCAAATGTCGAAACATGACATCCTCAGGAGATTTGATGACACGTTCGTATTGTTAGTGGAGTAAACAAATACATAATCCAGTTTCTTTATATGTGTATCGTTGAACCACCTAAAGGTATACTTACTTTTATTAACACTGGGTTTTATTTCCTACTTGGATGCTCCGGCTGCGACTAGCATGAGACTCGCTCATAACAAAGCCTGCATAACGCATATGGTAGTTCAAGGGCTCCTGCATAAACCGCTAGACTCAAATGCATTCCCATTTATTGTGTTCGTTGTTTCTGTTATCTGTAATACGTATTATTTTTAAACTGTCTTGTATTTAGCGACTTCCTGCTTGTATTTCTGGTGATGCATGACAACTTTTGGTCCTCTAAGATAAATAATGCCGGATAATTAAATACTGATCAAAACCTCTCGCCTGGAATACGTGAATAGAAAGGCTGTGAAGAAAGGCACAAGTGAATTGTGCTAAGCGAGAGCAATTAAGCATTTTGGGGGGAAGTGATGTGGTCCTCTTCAGACCTGTTTCTCAATAACAGAAAAGGAAATGCCGTAGCCTGTAGCCTACTTTGCGTATCAGGCGGATATATTTTCTTACAAAAAATATATTGGTAGAATAATTGAAACAAAATATGTTTACGTCTTAAATACGTTTGCACACAGGGCTTGATGTCATAACATTGGTATAAACTTGAAATACTACCTATGCCATTAAATACAATATGAGGAAATGGCTGCAATGCTACCTTCCCTCCTGGGTGAATGATAGATACATGTTCCAGGCTTTGTTGTGTTTTTCTGTTAGTGAGTGATTTTGTATCGTTTCTGATTATATTTGTATATTATGATTATATCAGGAACAATTTACTAATACGTTTATCAATGCAACATGTGAACGTGCATGCTCGTTAACGACTTAGTTTACCAGTGCATATGTTGAGATCTATATCCAGTGTGGTCTCTGACACTTAGAGTGTCTTTTCACTGTGCTGCAGTTTACTGTAAAAACCCAGAGCTGATTAGAGAAGTGTCCTCATGTGTCTGTGTATTAATTAATATTCTTAAATGACTCATACTCTGTCCTTTCTATCCTCTCTATGCATTGGGTGACGTCTGTTTCTTCATTCTGCTGTCGCTCAGACGGAGAAGCAAGGGGGGGCTATGACGTTTCAGCTCAGCCAAAGCAACGTGTGATCAACCATGATGAAAACAGAACCCCCCTCCGCGGCTAGCACCTCCTCTAGCACCTCACTCCGGAGCGCCTCCCCGCACAGGAATGCCTATGAGGCGGGCATGCAAGCGCTCAAGCAGGCCACCGACACCCTGAACAGCGCTGCAAATGGGCAAAACACCAAGGACGGCAAAGCACGTCCAACAGGCAGAGGCCGCCGTTATGGCTCCAATGTTTATCGCATCAAGAACATGTTCATGCAAATGGAGACTACCCCGGGAAAGGACGACCAGGACCCGGACCAGGACCAGGACCAGGACCCGGACCAGGAACAGGACCCATCCAGAGTAAGCGACCAGGTGCGCCTGTCCATCCCGCGAGCCAGCAGTCTGACTGATAACATGGACCATGGTGCCCTGGGGTTCAAGGTTGGCTCTGCTGTCTCAGATCGGGTGAGCCGCTTTGATGGCAAGGTAGATGGGAGCACCCCCCTTGGAGCCCCCGCTGGGTACTCCAAGCTGCAGGAGATGCGGAAGATCTTTGAGCAACGCACCCAACAGGAGAAGCAGGCGGCCACCAACCGGATCCTGCTGAAGAAAGAGCGTGCCTCTGGCTTCCAGGATGGGCGCCTGGACGTTGTGGTGCGCTTCAACGGCAGCACAGAGTCCCTGGACAGCCTAGAGCCGACGGTGGCTGGGGGGCCAACTGAGGCTGTGTCCCCAACAGTCAGCCAGCTAAGTGCTGTGTTTGAGAAAGCCGAGCACCGCAACAACGTCCATCGACCCTCATCCACCTCTGCCTCTCCGCTGTCATCGCGAGGGGTCAGCCCCATCCCAAGCAAACCGCCGCCCCCTCCACCTCCTAGTTCCAAAATTGCTGCCAAGAAGGTGCGGATACTCCCCCCACAAGATGTGCAGCAGGAAGAAGGGGGTCCTCCTGGGAAGGAGCAGGATGCTGTACCAGTGAGCCCCAGAAACAAAGCGCGAACCCAAGCAGAGAGGGTTAGCTTGCAGGGCCCTCAGATGGGAGACAAGACTCCAACAACCCACAGCTTTGCCAAAACAGAGCTGCACAGAGATGCCCAGGACCGACCTGCACAGGAGGTGGGTGCCCGAGCTGAGGAACCTGAAAAGCTGGCCAAATCCGGGGAGGATGCAGATACCCTGGAGGCAGGGAGTAGACTAGTCCAAGCTGAGGTCCACGCTTCTTTAGAGAATGGTGAGGCCCTTGGGGGCCCCCAGGTGAGGGTCACTGAGGATGGAGCGGAGAGGCCGGGGACAGGACTGATGGGGGAGGAGGACGAGATCGAGGAGGAGTCCCGGAAGGAGGATTACTCAGAGGGCGACCTAGTGGACATCAGTGCCTACAGTGGTGTCGGGGATGACTCAGGAGGCAGCCAGCTGGACGAGGATGAGGAGGTGGACGAAGACGAGCCCTATGAGCCCGAGTCCAGCAGCTCTGAGATCCCTGGCCTGCCCGCTGAGGAAGAGGCACCAGCTAACCGCAAGATATGCTTCAGCGTCGGACCAATCACGGTGAGTTTACACACCAGCTGTATTTACTATAGCCTTGTTAGCTGTACATCAATTAAACGAACAGTCAGAAACAGTAAGTGCAGTTTGATAACATGTTATGTGTTTTACTTGGGAGGTGATATGTGGCAGTGGTTACTATTGTCTGTTAAGCTGACTGCTCACTGTTAAAGACATCCGACAGTTGTGATTCTGCAGTCCTGCTAGAATCAAATGGAGGTCGTGGAGGGGTCAGAAAAGACTTTTGACGTATGTAGAAATCAAAGCAGGTGGGATCTTAGATAGATGATGAGTCTGGACCAAGTCTGGCCCTGATATGGCATGATCCAGCTTTGGTCTCACATGTGATCTGTATATAATCTGTACACAGATAGTAGTAGATCTGGAAAGGAAAAAACAGCCCTGCCGGTTTCTCACTTTTTCGTGATGGCACAGGATGGGTTTGTTTAAGGTTGAGCTGTCATCAGCATTCATAAGTGGTTGTGCCTGCCAGCTGGTACTAAATAGTTAATTATCTTTGTTTGGCTTGGTCTCTATGGGCAGCAGCAGGAATCTATTTGGATTATTTACATGTTTCTTTGCATTTTTACAAAAGGGAAACATATTGAATTTGTGAATTTTCTCCAAATGCATCTGACACTCATCATTTCTCACATGACATCAAGACATTCATTTAAGCTTTCACAAACAAGACAGTGCTAGTTCATCACTATGGTTACTCAACCCTAAAGCCAGTGTCTCCTTCTGGGTGGCAAACATGTGATGCCTACACCAGTGGCTCTTAAAGTGACGATTCAGTGCATGACTAATTCTTATACGTGCCACTGCTTACACATTTATAGTGAGATGTTCTTTATCTCTTGATTGCATTAAAACAACCTAAAGGCAACTAAAAATCGTAATACCTATACGATCACAGCCAGTCAGCTTTGATCTCCTCTGAATCACTGTGTAAAGGAACAGCGCCCAATGATGAGTGCATCCGGTCTATTTAAAAAAGGCAACGGTGTCAATAACAATAACTTTTAGCCGTTCTCATATGTCGGTCAAGTTGCTGTGATCTCGCCGACCCAACTGGTCCCTGTAGTTTATGACTCTGACCCAGCGGTCTGATGTACTCTCAGAAGACTGCTGGCTGCCTGACCGAGCAGTTTGCAGCAGCAGGGAAGCAGTGGCTTGTGAAACTTGCTGTGACACGTCATGATTTCGCTGTCACTGAGAGGCTCTTGCCTTCAGTGTCCCTGCCTTGGCAGCAGTTTGGTGACCATAAAGCTGTTGAGTAAGATGTCTAAAAAAATAGCCCTTTGGTTTTTTAGCTACCCACAGTAAGTTCCAGTTACTTATGTAATCATAGCTGCTCCACCTGTGAGTAACTCGCTTCAACAGATTTGGGCTGAGAACAAAATAGATGTAGGCGATGAGAGTTAGCAGAGCTGAGATATTTCAACAGCTCGCAGAGTGATTTAAAATTACCCCCAACATTATTTCCACTCCTCTGTTGTAATGCATGTTAATCTGCTAGTAGCACCATGTGCTGTACTTTGCATATTGCATATGCATACTCCTGAAAATGGAGAAAGCTGATCCATGATTTTCAGGGACATGTTGAGATACCTCTCTAGATGTTTGCTGGATCTTAAGTGGAAAGAGGTCCAGAGCCAAGCCCGATCTGTTCCAACCCAGTGGGCATTTCATGGAATCCGCTTCATTAAGGTAGACAGTTGTACTGAAGCAGTTTGGGCGACCTTGCACTGTATCAGCCAGCATCCTTTTTGCTGTCCTACCTCCTTTGTAAGTAATACAGTTCTCTGTGATAGTAACGCATATACACCGTTCTCCCTTCTATGCCTACTTATATTACAGAGAAAGATACAACAGTACTGTGACTACAGATCACTCGTTCCACTCTAAAAAAAGTAAGAGAGAGATGAAGTAAGGGGCAGGAGGGAGACAAGCACTGGCATTGTGTCTGAGTCACTGGGGTGTCTCCGCTTAGGCCCTCTTAAGTCTTTGAGGCTTTTGACCAGTGCTGCCCTGGCCTGTAGGCTGCCGCTGTTTGTTTGGTTGTTCCTCCGTCCTTTTGAGTCCATGAATGGAGGCTGTGTCCTGCTAGGGGAATCAAGAAAAATAATGTGCATGAATTTAAATGAATTGTAATGGTCAAAAGAAGAAAAAAAGGAATTCCAATGAGAAGCTGCATTGTGATAGAAGTGGTGACAAGCGTAATTATGGCTGGATGGAGTCGGGCGGAGAGGAGAAAGAGAGAGTACACTACAGTACAGATATAACTTTTCGTCAATGTGGGTGCTCCCTGGGTGTCGGGAACACATGATCTTGGTGTTGTTAGCACCTTGCTCTACCAGGTAAGCAACAGGAAAAGTAGATGATGGGTAAAGATCAAGCACTGTAGAAAGGATCCTAAAGGAGCCAGATCCGCACCATGGCGAAGCGGGATCTTACACAGATTAAGCTGGCATGGAAAGGAGACTTGGCTCCAGAGAGAGGACCAATGCTGTGTGATAAGTAACTTTTACCTTGTCACATCTTTGTGGCTTCAGTTTTCTCTGCGGCGCATCAGGAAATATGCGTTGCCCAGTTTATACTTGGTCTCAGAGCACGACCCAAGTAGCCATCTGCCAACCAGGATTGTTATTCTGTACTTGCGTTTTGACACAAACACAGGTCACTAAATGTAGACTAAATGTTCTTCCCCTTTAACCAAAACACACAGCATTTTTCTCCCTATTTTTTATGTGTATGAGTTTGTCATTCTCAAATGTGAGAAGAAACTCAATCAGGGACACGGATAGCTCAAATATGCTTTTGAGAAACTCTGTCCATAGCAAGAGCAAGACCAAGAGGCCAATCAAAAACAGGTCTCACTGTGCCCTTTCCTCACATACCATTTGTATGTACCCCTTCCCATGCTGTGACTTAGCAGTCAGTACTGTTTGAGTATTTGGTTTTAGAATAGCGTCATTAGCCTCAGGTCTGTCATTAGCCGACTTGTCGTGTATTTCGGCGTCTGTGGGTAGCATTCCCTCTGGCTTCTCCAGTTGGTCCGACTGGTTTAGACTCTCTCACGCTTTGGGAGAGATACAGACAGACGTCTTGCCTTGCCTCTTGTGTGTGATCAATGCTCGTGTTAATATTGTCAAAATTTGCATTTTATGAGTTGAAAATGGCTCAACATGCCATGTATTATTTGAAATAATCCAAGAGCAATGCTGACGATGATTCTACCAGTTGGTAAAAAATCTACTTCTTGATACACATACATTGGAATGGAGTCTCAGCCCCTTGCCCACCTTTTAGAAGTGGGCGTTGTCAGAGCTGGGGGTAAACTTCCACATTAAGTAGCCTTACATGGTTTCAATACTTATTGGCTTTGAATGAAAGAGCTTGCAAAATGAGTAAAAGTAATTGACTTGGCAAGGGGTTTAGCTAAGGCTAACATAACATTATGTGCTGCACACACAGAGATCCCTCACTTAGACAGTAGTGATCAGTCTGCTAGTTCTGCTTGAGTGGGAAGAGAAAGTAGGTTGGCCCAGGTGCTAAAATCAATACTGGCTACACCAGTGAAATATTCATCCATCTCAGTTTCTTTAGCAAGACATCTAGTATGTCTAGTATGTGTATGTTTGTAGATGCGGAAGTCACAGTGCCTGGGGTAGTCAGTTAACATAGTGGATAGCTTTGATGTTACTTGTGTCCCTGTTTTATCATGCGGCAGTTTTAAACGTTTTTGCATTTACAGTGATGACTCAGTCTTCTTGGTACAAATTTCAGTCAAACTATGTTGTTTATTTAAATGTGTGTGGGACTAATAGAATAATCCAGGTCACCCTCTTTGCCTTACACTCTAGTCAGACCTCACCTCAGGATTTGAATGCAGATGCTCTCGATTATAGCTGAGTTTTGGTCTAGACTGTTTCGCATACAGTGAGGCCAGCTTGAGGATGGTTGCTGGCTCAGACCGTTGGCATAGTAACGTTGCCTCGGGTGACGCACCATGTTTAAGCTTTGTGACATCATCAAGGTTTTTTACTGGGCTGGTTTGTGTAGTAGACAGCAGTAATGATGAAGGGTCAGCGTACTCTGCCTGTGCTCTCAGTGGTCAGTGGTCAGTGTTTCGATGCCCTCAACACTCATTAGCACGATGCACTGGCCTACTGTCTCTGGCTGTCCTCTCGTCTCCTGCTCTTATCTATCTAATCTGCTTAACTCTCTCTCTCCCCCTCTTCACTCTTGCTCTGTCTTTTTTTTCTGTACCCCCTCTCCCTATCTCCCTCACTCTCTCTCTGTCCTCCATCTCTCTCTACTTCTTCTCCCTATCTTCCTCACTCTCTCTCTGTCCCCCATCTCTCTGTAGCCCTTCACCTTATCTCACCCGCTCACCCTCCCCCTCTCCCTCATTTGGTCCCAGATTCCTGTGCCCTGCTTGTCTGTCTGATCTGTCAGACTTATTTGTGATCTGTAAACAGTCAGGGGATTACAGCGTCTTTCCCCGATAAAACCTGCCTCTGGCCACTGAGAGGCCCACTCTATTCTACTGTAGATGCTCAAAGACCGACATGTGTGTGTGTGTGTGTGTGTGTGTGTGTTTAAATGTATGTTTGAGGGAAGAAGTGTATGTGTAAGATTATATGCATATGACCGTGTTTGTTGTTTGCAAACTTACTTCTGTGTATTTTGATGAAAATGGGTGGGTTTTTTTTTTTTTACCTTACTGTATGTGTTTGTGTGCATTTCTCCCAGTCACTGTGTTTGTGCTTGACCCTGTTATTAAGTGCTTCCTGGTCCCAGACAGACTTGGGCGGCCCCTCTTATGCGCAGAAAGGAAGGAAGTTCCCCAACAGTGGCATGTGTGGGAGGGGGTTTGAGTGGGGGCAGAGCTGAGGATGGACAGGGTGGGTCCTGGGCGTTGGCATGGTTCTTGGTTTGGTCGGGAAAGTCTGGGAAAGAAAGGAATTTGAATTGAAAACCTAAGAATGGAAACTCTTGAAATGCTTTGTGTTCAAAAGTTTGCAGTCAACTTCAAAAATGTATGAAGACATTGTCCTGCAGATACACAGCATTGGATATTTGATACTGAAACCTACTTCTGTATAATGTGTACTTTTCATGTTTTCTCTCATGAATACCATCATCATGAATCAATTGAATTACAGTGTGTGACTTTTATTGTTAGCAGGACAGCTTAATAAGGAAATAGTAGTTTGGAAACATCCTGAACAAATCTGGAATTTATCCATGTCGAAAGAGCAAGACCTCTAGATGGTGACTGGGGTAAGATTAGGTAATCTCCTCAAGGCAGGACTCTCCTCCCCAACCTCCCTCAGACAGGGATAAAGGGAGAGACAGAAGGACAGAGAGAGAGGGAGAGATGGGGACAGAGAGAGAGGGAGAGATGGGGACAGCTTGTGCTAACATGTGGCCTGGGCAATATCAAGACATCTGGTCCACCACAGGGTGCTGTAAATAGTCTGTGTGATTGGTTCAGTACTTTTTGGAGAAGAGACTCAGTGTGCCCCCCTGGAGTACTCAGCCAAGCACCAGAGGAAGGGCTGTCATTGTTACCATCAGCTAGAAAACGCAAAGTCCTTCAGATTCGTTAAAGTGTACTTATACTTATCTTCATCTTCACTGACCCTGCAAAACCCTTTAGTGTTTATTTGGGGGCCCGTAGCATTCACTTATTCACAATCTAGTGGAATGAAGTAGCCAAAGAGTAGCCAGAATCCGCCTGAATCTGTGCATAGATCAACTTAATATTCCCTTAAAGACTCCCTTTAGACTAAGGGCTTCTGCCTTAAAGTGATCCGATAGGGCAGCCATCTTATAAGCGGATGTCACTGTTCACTGAAGGCGTGTCTCAGTCATCTCAGCTGCAGAGTTAAGAATGACCCTGGTTGCATCAGTTGTAACCTTAATATTTCTCCTTTTCCACATTTATTCCTTTGCTCTCCACCACCCAAAAGAGGAGGACCTTTCTGAAATTCCAAATTAGTAGGTATGGCAGAAACGTGAACAACGACAAAACAAAACAATAAAACCTCTAAGACACGGATTCTGACCATGTCAGCAGCAGCACACTGAGGCAGCGGATGTCTTCACACTGAGACTGTAAACACTCTTGCACTGCTAGAGAGAAACACAGAGGGTAGCGAGATTTGGTCCATTTGAGCAGCTATTTGTGTCAGTCAGGCATCTTTAGCTGGTCACTGGCTGGCGTGTGCGGCCTAAAACACTGCCTCCTTTGAGTTGGCCCCTGCATGCTGGCTCCCGCCTGCTCATGATTCAACGATTGGGCCATAACTGAGGTCAGCAAGTACTGCTTATTTTAGAGATATCGAACAGGGTCCCCTTTCATTAAAGTTGTAAGCGAGAACAAAAAAGCTCATAACTCAAGACACTGTAATGGAGCAGTATTCAGTGGCCCAAATTTAGAGGAGACACATAGAGATGATTTATAGTCAGGGTCACGACTCTAGCAGTCTGCAAATGTCTCTGAATTGCATGGTAGTGATGTTCCTTGATTAAGTTAGAGACTGGCTATGTTGCTAGCATGTTTGGTTCAGCAGCTGTTTTCCTTTGTGGTCTCAGTTAACCAGATTAGCGGCGTACCTGTGCTCAAAAATAGAAGGCAGTGCTTTTCACTTTCCCATGATGCTTTGCTAAGCACTTAGCCTGTGTTTGCCCTGGAGTATCAGGGACCTGGCCTGCTTCACAGCAGGGGGGGAAGACAAGCTCCCGCTCCTCGAGGCCACACAGTCATTCGAGCAGTATTCAAACCATGATGTGTGTGGGTGTTTGCGCGCATGTGTTCATGTGTGTGTATATGTGTGTATTAACATAGCATTATAATTTGCATATTATCATGTAGTTGCTGAACTGCACCCAGTAGTATAGTAAAATCGATCAACTGCATGGTCCATAACACTGACAATCCACAAGATTGACTGACACATTTTCCTATGGGGGATCTTGTTTTCTAAATAACTTATACAACCACTTATCCTTTTAACAGTCCACTGAATTGGAAGCAATGAAAAATCTAAATTTGTATCACATGCAGGGGCCATGCTGTATGTTTTATCATGGTTTGAATCATTTGGCCATGGTCACTGTTCAGCTTTAAAAAACCTAAAGACCATATCTTTGCATCTTTCAATAAGTCAGATATTCAGTAACAAATAATCCCTGTTCATGACTCAACTAATTTCAGTGCAGTTCAGCTCAGCTCAGCTCATATTACTCTACTACCTAAGCAAGAAAATATAACATTAATATTGCAAGCAGGTGGGGAAAGTGGACAATTGACCGATCGCGAAACTCCTCCCTAGAACGGCCCTTGCCCAATCATACCTTAGCAACGGCTACTAAGAGAAGAAGGTCCGACAACTTTGAGGTCTGAGCTGCGTGGTTAAACAGTGTGCCTATGGGACTTGTAGGTATGACCAGTGGTGGAATGTAACGAAGTATTTTTACTTCGTTACTGTACTTCGTTACATTTTTACGTATCTGTACTTTACTTAAGTAAAAATAATAGTGCATACTTTTTACTTTTACTTCGTTACATTTTGCTGCTATTATCTATACTTTTACTCCGCTACATTTCTACAATATGTGACGTTATTCGTTACATTTTATGAACACAGTTTCGCCAACCTGTTGCCTACACAAAAATATGGATTGCGTTGCTTTGGGACGTTTCAACCAATCAGATGGCTCTATCCTCTCCAATGACAGCAGCCAAATACGGCAGCAGCACTACGGTAGCCTTGCCTGTTTTGCTTAAACATTCGATAAACAGCCTGACTAACAAACAACTTTTCAGCATGGATTCAGAGTCAGCCTCATCTGAGGACATGTTCAAGTTCAGATGCCCCAAGAATAACTCGTGGAGGTTTCAGTGCGTTTCCTGTCTACCTCAAAAAAGGAGTTGCTAGACTTCAAAATTCGCCTTCAAATTTGGAGAAACAGGTCGAGTTATGCAGAGTTCTTGCTATGCTAAGTTAATGTCTATGACTTTTGAATATCGTATGCGGTTACTGACATGTTTTTATACTGTTATCTAGCAAAAGATATGTTGACATACAGCAATAGCATCAAAATAACACGATTTTACCTTGATTATTTATGTAACGTAGTGATAAGATAAAGCTGGTAGTTTAGCAATGTCAAGCTAACGTGAAGATTTGCCTTTTTTATTGCCTGGCATGCAAACTTACTGTAATGCCTAGTCTTGGGTTGGTCAATATGTTTTTTTTTTTCCCTTTTCTGCAATCAATAGAGCATTAAACTCTGCATTGACCAGTTTAACAACTCCATTTGTTTTTCATGTTTCATATTTCCATTTTTTTTTTTACACGTTTACAATTAAATAAAAGATTCAAAGATATAAAATTGTGTCTTTATTGGTTTGGCTTAATGGTATTAACTTTGCAAAAAATCCCTGGTAGATAAATTGTCATCAGCAGAATTGTAAGATAGAGTGAGAACCGTATTACAGACAATAGGCCCAATAAGTACACCAACCTTTCCAATTAACAAATGTTGTTGCTTATAATTATTACTAGTAGTGACATATGTAGAGGCATTTATTACCAGTCGCTATTTCTTTATCAAAATGGCACAGCCTAGTCATTGAGAGACAACCCATTGTGTGAGTACTTTTACTTTTACTTTTAAAGTAAATTTAAAAGTGAGTACTTTTTACTTTTTACTTAAGTAGGATTGTTGATTTAGTACTTTTACTTTTACTTCTACTTTCATTTTCCTCGGTACTTGTACTTTTACTTAAGTACTAAACGTCAGTACTTCTTCCACCACTGGGTATGACATGAGGTACCTTGAGAGCTTAGAGGGACGTCGGTTTTTTTTCCGCTTCCCCAAAGCCCAAAACACAGGCGCAAAAGTGCCAGCTGTGTATTAAACAGTGTGGTCACCCCACACCCAACTAAATATATCGCAAAATACACATAGTCTGCTCCAAAGTAAATCAAGCTGCTTGCTGCCAGCTAGCTATCGCTAGGCATGATGGCTAACTATCTAGTTGAGAGAGAAAATCCCCCAACAGTTATGGTCCATGAATACTTGTATTATTACCACTAGAATAACATAACTAGTCTATCCAACCAAAGTGTTCATGTTAAAAAAAATTAAATGTTAATGTATGTGCCTGTCTAAATGTCACTGTTACTGTCTGTATGATTGCTCGCAGAGCTGTTGAAGCTATCGACAGCAAACGCCAGCATTGAACAAAACAAGACTATTTATGCTTAATACAACATTGAACAGAACTTTTAACGAACACTTTGTATGTATGCTGCTGGCGTTCGCAATCGCCAGCTTTGATAGCTCAGCGTGCACATTTACAAAAGGTTACTGACGGTAACATCAGCATTGCTAGCTAGGATAGTCACCATACATACCTCCAGAGTCTCTCGCCAGAGACGGAATAAATAATAAGAATAATCGTTGGAGGTTATTAGCTAGCTTGAAATATTGTATTCAGATCTTACCCAGTGGTGAAATAACATGACTAGTCTACAGGGTTGTGCTGGTTGCATTTCAATGAAGAGGTCGTAGGGTTTCTATTTTTTTTTTTTTATTGAGACCTGTATGCCTTTGCTTCAATTATTGTTGTGTCCACTTCGTTGTTGATCTTAATATTTTGGATATATCCTTCCACTACATATTGCAGTCCCTTTTGGCTTGATCTGGAGGATACCGCGGAGGTATTACTCCAAAAATCATCACTCATACTGACAGTTATAGCGATCGTACCCGTACTTGCCATGGCTTTAAGGTTGACAGTTCCGTGAATTGTGTCGGACGTAGCAACAATAACTAGGGGGCGGAGCCCTGGCGATCGGTCAATTATGTATGTTGTTTAAGTATGAATTCTTTCTATACTTTCTATAATCTTTACTTTTCCCAACATGCATTCACAAAATAATGTTGATGTGTAAACTCATAAGGCTTCAAAATACTGAAAGGTAGCAAGTTGTATTGAGATTTTGTCTTGGCCTTATTGTTGTACTTTTGTATCATATAATAGGAGAAACCACTGAGGCCATTTACCTCAAACCTATCCAGTTTTTTTTAAAGATAAACCCACAGAGGGAGGAAGTGGAGTCTTTTCAGGGCAGCTGATGTAAGTCAGATGCTTCAAAAGCTTTTCTAAATAGTACTACCTCAACCCACACTCTAGAAAGAGGGTGTTCAGAATGTGGGGGAACTATTTGTGGTGTTCTCGTTCAGTGGAAGATTTCACACAATTCAGCATACAATATGTGCAGATATTGTATACGTTTTCTCACCCCATAGAAACTTGAGGACACATGGCTACACAGTGAATGTTTGGCACTATATCTTGTGAGATCTAAGGAGTACATGAGGGGGCTAGGGTTAGCTTAGACTTTAGGGGTTAGCATAGGCTATTTTGGTGCCAGCAAACTTAGGTACTCATAGGTTGGTTCCACACATGCAGAAGTGTGGCCAATCAGTGTAGGGTTTTGGTTACTGTTTTCATTTGTCATAATGTGATTGGCTCTTCGTATTTTGGTGCCAGAACCAGTATTTCCTGGATTGAAGTAGCTAGCATAGCAATGGCCAATAAAATGTATGGCAGTGATTATCTGTCACTTTCTCCAGGTCTATACCTCAGAGGAGTAGATCCCTCCCGTCCCCTTAGGTGTGGAGATGCTCTGTAGGTAGAAGAAAACTTAATAACATGTTTTGTACTTTGCAGAGACCCAGGCTTAGACCTCAGTACATTATCTATCCATGAGAACGTCTCTGTGTTTTCCCTTAAATCCCTCGCCAACCTAAAACAACATTCCTGATCCTTAAAACAGACATTAATAAACGTAATAATGTCCACCATACACAACACAACACAGCTATCAGGGATTTTTTTCCCCTGTCACCTATATATAGTGATTTTCAGATTAGTGGCCTACAATGTGTCCGTTTTCCAATAACATGAGGTTCACGATGGAAAATGCCGGAGAGATGGCCTGTTGGCGTAATAATCCGACCCCTGCTTATGAAACCAGAGAAACGCTGCTCAGGGTTTTGCCAGTGGAAAAAATGAAACCCTCGATGACTTCAGTGATTGCGCAACAGCAGAGTCGCCTCTCATTCTCCTTTTATTTCGGTTCAGTTTTCCTCTCTCACAACACACATCTGTGCTGCTTTCAGTATGACAGAAGTCTACAGAAGGCCACTGCCCTGCCGGCTAAGAAGCCAGTCACATTGCATAAACAGCAGTTGCAAAGCAAACTCTGTTACTACAAATGTTGTAACTGGAGATGTTCCAAACCACTTTTGCGAGACATGTCAAGTCAAGTCAATTTCAGTCATACAAAGATTCAGGCTTCTCTCATTTGTCTACAATATACTGCAGTGCAGTTCCAGTCATAATTTGAATGATCACTGTTTACTACCAGTTGGGTTAAAAGGACATTTTGATTCAGTTCAGCATAGTCACCCCTTTTTGGATGTATGTATGCATCTTATTTCACTTCTTTGCATTGTCTTAGAGCTATCGTACGGAAGGGGAATATAGTCAGGGAATTCTTGATTTGACTCAATACCTTTGCTCTGAGAAATTGGGGCTATTCCTGGCTAACCATGGGCAGCATGACAGTGATAGATGACAAGACCTACATCTCACTGCATAGTGGGAGAAGCCATGCCAGAGGAGTAGTGTGCCAGGATGTGTGTTAGGGTGAGAAATAGTCTGCATGTGTGTGTTAGATCGAGGGATAGTGTGTGTTTGCATGTGTGTGTGTGTGTGTGTGTGTGTGTATAATGTGTGTGATAGCGTGCGTGAGTTATAACGTGCATTTGTGTTAGAGAGACTTTATTGACAGAGAACACTAGGAAAAATATAACTCCAACAAACATTATATCTTAATGCCTGTTTATCAACCTTGTAAAGATCTGTTATCTGCGCACATGGTTTTAGCATTGCACAGTCATGCAGGAGCACCTCTCCTTGGTCGGCTAAACGTATTTAGCGCCGGCTGCTGCTAGGTGTTTAATTGACTTGTAATCTATGTTTTTTCCACAGATACTACACCCTGACATTTCAGTAATTGCACTGTGAATTGATTCAGTTAGAGTGTCAGAAAGAGCTCGCCAGAAGTCTCCAAACAGACATAAGCATGGTATCATTAGTTAAAATCCTCTAATAAATGATATGATGTACTTGATTCTACATGAATCTTAAGGCTACATCTCATCTTAACCACATCCCCAAACATCTCATTTTACATCATGTGCAAGCAGTGCATCATACTTCATTAATACATTTAAGGCATACTATGCAGGATTTTCGTCTTCTAAGTCATTTTGATGGCATATGTTTAAGTGAAGGAGAGATAAACACACCCGTCGTTCCCACTACATGCCCTGGCTATTCACTACATAGTTTTGTGACCTCTCACCCCCTTTGTCATAGCATGAAGGCATATGCTGTAAGTGACTGTGAAACCATGTGACCAGGCCAACCAAGCCCTGTCTGCCCAACCTTTTCCCTGTCTGCCCAACCTTTTCTGCCCCCCCCCACACACACACACACCCTTCCAAGGTATCTGCAGAACTGAAGGCCAGATCTCTCCAGCACTCCCACCATAGGGGTCTTCCCACTTTCACTGGGTGAGCCTGTGAAAGGCTGCCCCTGCGCTGCAGGCGTGGAGGTGGCCAGCCTCACAGAGCCATCAAGACGCACCCGTGGTAATTGGATTAGCACAAGAGCTTTATCCAATCAGGGCAACTGTCAAATCGGTGCTTTTTAGAGGCCATGTTGGAAGCTGACTTCAATTGTGAAGCTTCAACAATGCCTTTTCTACACGCGCCCCCCCCCCCCCCCCAACTGTACGCTGATTGTAGTGCCATTTTGGCACTCATTGGAGGGATGAAGGGATTGAGAGGGGTTGTGTTATCAGGGGGGATGAGAGTACTTCATGAATGGAAATTGTGTTAAGACTGTCGGCGAAGTAAAGTCCTGTTATATTAAAGTAGTGTTATTTCAGGACTGGGCCAAATGTCAAAGAGTATTTGCTATGCTGTTTGGACGTAGTTTCTATTTGTGTTTTTATTACGGTTCAGTCAATCGGAAAGTAATAGCAGAGTTTTGTCCTGGAGCATTCTCATGCCTGCTGTTTGCAATGCAGTATTCCTTATGTGGTGCAAATCTGTCACAGATACCTAAAGCTAGAAACCAGCCAAGACGACACACAGGAGCAGGCGCTGCAACAGATCTGGTTCTGATCTGTGCCAAGTAAGGGCCAGATTCGTTTCACATGGTCGTTGACATATCAGTCCCAGACTCATTACATTCGGTCTGTGCCAGATCAGGGACAGGCTCAATACAGGTTCAGCTGGTATGAGGGGCTCTGGTGTTATGCAGAGTAAAGCCCACAAACGAGGCAGCGGCTTTAAGCCTTACTCTGAATATAAACAGTCTGCTGTCCCTGAGCTCTGCTAATGCTGGCGTGTGACAAACAGTGAACCAGGCAGTTGGTCATGGCCACCGTGACCTCAGACACCAGGTGACAGCTCTCTCTAGAAGGGGTTTGGCCCAAGACTGGGCGTGTCTCAGGCAGGTGGAATGTGGGAAAAGCCTCAGCAGCAAACCACTGGAAGTTGAATTAGATCTGGCCGGAATCTGGCTCAGTTCTGGCTAATCTGGCCTTTCCCTAGCATTATGTCAGGGCTAGATCTGTATCAGAACCAGTACCAGTGCCAGTCTGATGTTTGGGTCGTGGCCTGTGAGCTTTGAACGGGAAGTAAGGGCACCCTGCTCTCGCTGTTCTTCTGGTCTGGGTTTCACTTCAATATGCAACCTCTTTCTCTCGCTTCTCTCTTGTTGGATCAGTCTTTCACAACCTCCCCTCTTGTTTTGACTAATGTAGTTAGCTTACGGTAGAAAGTGAAAACCAAGCACTGAGGTGCACGTCAGATTCTGTGCAGAAGCATTAATTGGCCTTAATCGTAAATTGCAGTGCCTGTAACTCAAGGAAATCATTTAATCACAGGCACAATTGAATACAATCATGGAACCTCCAACCGACATTAAAAGGACTCAAAAGTTAATAGAAATACATGCCAATAGAAATAGAAATACACATTAATAAGACGTCATCAAACAGAGAGACAATGTAGGGCAGTAATTCTACACCACTCACAAACCATAGTTGGGCTATTTTTCTAGTTATAACACACAAACTCAATATTGTAGCAGGCATCTCCACGAAGGGAAGTGGATGAAGTGAAAAAGAAAACAAAAACAAAGGTTGCTTTTAACGTGGTACGAATGGCAAAATTGGTGTTCGTAATACTGCTTCCATTCAGATATTAAAATCCAGCCTTGTGTCACCTATCTTTCCACAGGTGGTGTTTGGTTTGAAAGTCCCATTTTCTTAGTGACAGTTTACTGATCTCCTCTCTCAGGTATCCCCTATCACCTTATCTGTTTGCCAAAAGGATTATCCGGCACATGGGTAGATCTGTTTGGCCTCCAGGTTGTGTTCAGTTTAGAGACGTGAAGGAATGTCCTACGACCTGAAAACTGTAAGCTAAGTCTAGCTAAGCACATTGTTTTAGGTGGAAAGAAGTTAGCAAAGGCCAAATGGCTGTAAAGTTATAAAAGGTGAATAACTTATGTCATCATACAAGTCCTTTAAATCCTCAATTTCCTTCTCTGGGATGTTATCTGTAACGTGGTCTTCTGTCTACAGGTAACAGGCCCATGCCGGGTTTAAAAGACTGGTGTGTTCTGACTCACTTGTCTTTTCCTGCTTTAGTGATGCAGTGGTCTCTATGTTGTCAAATTTACCACAGATTTTTTGGGACATTCGTCAGTCGCAGCAGATGCTGAAACAGTCTCGGAGGTTAGCCACTATCACTGTTGGAATCTAGAGCTGTGTGTAGTGCCTAGGAGGCAGGTGCTATACCTGGAGGGGAAGGGGGCATCTCCTTGACCTTTTCGGGACCCCTGTTTCATTGTGGTAGTTGGTCATCTTGTGTATGTCACAACCTGGCTCACAAGGCCTGGACAAAGATGGGAGACACAGCGTTTGCAGCTTTAAATGAAGAGGGTCTTCCTTGTGGTGTAATCTGTAAAATTCAGAGCTATAATGTGGTGCTTGCTGTGCTGGGATTTCTTTGTGTGTGCTGATGGGTGTAACACCCCACCACACATCACACCTTCCCCTCATTCTCAGCTACCACCACCCCACCCTCCCTGACACACACACACACAAACACACACACACACACACACACACACACACACACACACACAGACCCGTGAACCTCAGCTGACAGGAAGGGAGAGGTGAGGACTCCAGCCGGGGTGGGAACGTCTGAGGAGCATGGAGCAGAGAAATACGTAGAGGGAGGGAGCGCGCAAAAGGGAACTGCAGTAAGAAAGGGATATAGAGAGACAGGTAGGGAGGGAGGGAGCAATGAGGAAAGGAAGGATGGGAGAGGGAGAGCAAAAGAGAATTGAACTGAAAAGAAATGGATTAATCGTGCGAAGGGGACTGTGAAAACAAGAAACAGTCTGTGTATACATATGCAAGTCACATATCAGAAAGAGAAAAAAGAGAGACACAGGAGAAGGGAAGGAAGAAAAGATGAAGAAATGCAAGAGACACAATGAGAGTAATCGATTAAAATGATCATGCAAATTTCAAGCAATAATTTGGCTGTGACATTTTCCCTTCTCTACCACCCTTTGCCAACTCTCCTCCATCTTTCTCTCTCTCCTCTCTCACCTTTTCTATTTCTCTCCTCATTCTCTCGCTCTTGCTCCCTCTTTCTTAGATCTCCCCCCTGCTCTTGCTATCGCTCTTTAATGAAGCAGGTTCCTGCTGTGTGACTGTCGACTGACGCAGGCTCGCATTCTCACCATTTTTCCAACTGCAAAAAAATTACCGGCTCCTCTCTCCCTCCCCTCCCTTCACCCTGACTTCATCCCCTCTTCTCTCTCTCTCTCCCTCTGTCGTTCAACCCTCCCAGATCATTCTTTTCTAAAGAGCTGAAAAATGGATTTCGTTGTGAAGCGCCTGGCCTGTAATTTTCCTCCCTCGTCTCGTCTCGTCTCGTCTCCTGACATGTTGATTTCCTGCTGGTGTCATCCTCCTCTTCCAATTCTCGTCCTCTCCAGCCTGTCGTGGCTTCTCATTCATATTTAATATGTGAGGCATGTGTGCTTGACCGGATACCTTCAGCTGGCTCCACTGGGCAAAAAGCTAGCCTGCTTATTATGGTTCTGCTTGATCTTATCTCATCTCGGTGTTGTCCTGGTGCATTGGTTCCCGGTTTGGATGTTGCTATTGTTGTTAGCTGCTGTGTACTGGCCACACTAAATGGGGGGTGTTTGCCTGTTACCTGTTTGTCAGGTTACATGTCAGTCTGCCCTCACTACATGGTCACTGATGAACCTTTACAACTCTGTCATGTGGTCATGTGTAATCAGAGTTTCCTTGTATCTTTCTCTTTTCTGAAAGGATACACTGAAGCGTGTATAAGATTGCCTCACTCTCTGTGTTGTAACCTGCTCTGATGTAACTGGTCTTAAGGGTGCATGTCTGAATGATTAAAACGTGTTGTGATATTTCACATCTGGAGCTTGCCACTAAACTGGATCGTTATTATTGCCCAGAGCTGTTGAGAAACAGTCGTCATCTTGAGGGTAGCTTTCACACACACACCTGACTGATCACAAACGGCCAGCTGTCTGCAGCAGTCATGCCAGGCCTCTATTACTGTTGTGAAATCAGACAGAAAACATTGCACGGATCATTTTGCCAGGAGTTCTGTTAAAACATTCCACACTCCCATTGCCCATAGGATGATAAGGGTTGGTGTGTGCATACATATGCCTGTGTGTGTGTGTGTGTGTGTGTGTGTGTGTGTGTGTGTGTGTGTGTGTGTGTGTGTGTGTGTGTGTGTGTGTGTGTGTGTGTGTGTGTGTGTGTGTGTGTGTTGCGTGTATCGGGGAGGTGGGTCATGTGTCATGTCATTCACAGGTGACTGTGACTACTAGCCCCCCCCGTCAGGATAGCGTATCTAGAGATGCAGTGAAGAGTCTGTCCACAGTGTCAGTATGGTGGAGATGGTTGCCTTGATTTATTGCATTATCATCTGTCTCAGTGCTCTTTGGCCTCTGGAGGCTCACTCATCTGCACACTGATGTCACCTCGGCTTACCCTACTAACGTGTGTGTGTGTGTGCGCATGTGTGGTTCAGAGCTTACACTGGTCTCTGGCCTTCTTGGTAAAAACAGAGGTATGTTTAAAATGCTGACCAACAACAATAAGATGCAGCAAATTTGAAGGATGTTTGGCTTTCGATCAGATGTAGCTCCTTGTAAAGTAGTGTAATATATTTCACAACTTCTCGTCTGTGTTTGTCCTGAGTTTTCACAGTGGTGAAACAGTGATTAGAAAACCACACACGGTAGGCTTTAGTAGAAGAGGAAGGAGCAGGCTTCCTATGCAAACGTGTTTACAACAGGACGAGGCTGACAGGAAGTGCTAAAAAACAACAGAAAGCAGCCTGAAGTGCTTTAGAGTGTGTGGTGGTAGCAGATCATCATGTGGCCAATCACAAGTCTCCGAAGAATTACCAACCAGGAAGTGTGGAAACCTCCCACCACCTCTCAGCATTTTTTGAAGATCGGAAGTAACTTTATAGATAGAAAATAAGTTGATCGAATGTACCGGTGGTTTCTCACTGATCTTATCTGAAATGGTCTCGTGGAGGTGTGGTGGTGTATTTATACAGATAGATTTTGTGACCAGGTCAGCACAGTTTTTTTAGTTGGTTTCTGTGTTTTGGTAACCACTGACAACTATCTATTTGCAGCACCTTTTGCTGTCAGAAAAGCAGCTCTGTTTTCTCAGTCTGTAGCCGTCGTTACAAGCTTGGTTTTTGTCCTCTTCTTTCTGCATGCACAGTGGCCCTTAAGGAATCCCATCCTGGACAAGGCCAGTCTTGCCCCAAAATGTCTCTCTTTGTTGTGGTCGTCAAGGAGGAATGCTGGCGTGGCCAGAAAGCCCATATAGGGCCCTCTTTGTCCTTTAGTGCGACAGCAAATAAGGGAAAGAGAGAGAAGGAGAGAGAGAGAGGAGGGAGGAGGGAGAAGAGGAGGAGAGGGCTCTGACTCAAGAGGTCCTCTCAAATAAAAAAGATCAAAGCTATAAGTGATCCTTGTGCTGTTTTTGTTTGTTTTGTTGGTCTCCTTAACCTGTGCGAACATTGTCAGCATGCATGAAGAGACCCTCATTAGTCTGAGCACTTTGGGTACGGCTGTTTCAGTTTCTGTTTTTGCTGTGTTCACAGGACCTGACATGCAGAGGCACTCTCCACATTCAAACACACTCACAAACACACACACAAACACACACACACACACACACACACACACACACACAAACACACACACACACACACACACACACACACACACACACACACACACACACACACACACACACACACACACACACACACACACACACACACGCAACTTTCTTGCACTCCTTTGTACAGAGGCATTGCCTGATCTGTTTGCATCATTGTGAGGTGCTCTCCCTCTGACACACATTTGTGTGGAGTGTTTCTATGTGGACTTCTTCACTTTTCTATTCAACCACCTCACTCACTTTGCTTGTTTTGATTACTTTCCTTTCATATTCCTCTATCATTCACTAACTCATAAACTCGTTCATTTTCTCATTCACCCACTTTTTCTCTCTCTCCTTATTCTTTGTCACCCTCCTCCTCTGGAACTTCCTTTTTTATATTCCTGCTTCTCCCTCCTTCCTGTTTGTCCTTCTCTCTTTCTATTTGAGTCTTGAAATCTTCTGCCCCTATCCACCACCACCACTGGCTCACGTCCTCCCCTCCACTCTCTCGTCAGTCTATCACGGCTACTAGCTTTTACCGCCATGGCTTTATTTGCCGTCACTGGGCCTGCAGGGACGAGTGAAACCAAACCAAAACAACAGCTGGGGAGACACAAGCCTTGTGTAATTGTGGCATAGCTGTCAGGGGCCTGTGGGAAACAGAGAGGCCGTCAAGAACAGGAAGTACTCTTTTTCTTCCTATAATCGCCAGAGTCCCTGTAATGTGTGGTCACATGCACTTTTTTTTATGTACTTAAGTAAACAGGATTGTTCCCAGAAGCAAGGTGTTTCTTTTTCACTTGAAAAGTTTTTGGCAAAGTGTTATAGTTATGTAGTTATAGTATTTAGAAGACGCTTTTGTCCAAAGCGTCTTACAAAACATTAAAGCAAAAATAAAAACAATCAATTACTACTACTGCTACTACTACTACTACTAATACTACTACTTCTACTAGGCTATTACTACTACTAGTAATAATAATAATGATAATAATGTTGCACTAACTAACATTGTTCCGTGCAGTAGGTAACATTTCACAGTAGGTAACATATATTTAGTGATGTTAATGGAGGCCACAAAGTGAAGTGTTGTCATTTTGGTTTTGTTATGGTCGTCAATGTTTAATTGGCACACTTTTTCAGCCAGCAAATTAGCCAAGCTACAACATTACCATTCGCCACCTCTCTACAGAATCAATGGCGCCCTGGGCGGGCACGGAGTGGAGAAACAAAGATGAATCAGAGTGCCGGTCCTGAACCTTAGACCTGTCTCTCTGGAGGGAAACAGACCGCTATGCCCAGTCACTCGTCATTATAATAAGGGAGAGAGGAGCGTAGTCTGTCACACCACCCTGGCACCATTTGGCCAGAAGACACACAACGGAATGGGACAAATGGGACACTGGCCAGAGGCAGTGGCACAGGCACTGGTTTATGGGCGGTAGCACTGAGATCACACTTCTTGTGTCACACAATCATAACCTATATATAGGCAGAGCCAGTAGGCAGTTTTTGCCTTGCTTCTCCTAGTTCAGGGCTTCAGGTCCCTTATTGCTCTACATTGCTCTCATCTCTCCCTGCTCTGCATACATGATTGAACCTGTCAGTGGCACTCTTGATTAGCTGAATGCACCTAATTTAGCTGATTAAGAGGTATTATAATTACTACTTTCAGGCATCCTTAGAGCAGGGATAGTTATGCAAAATATGCAAGGCGGGGGCTCCAAGAACAGGAATGAAATCCCTTTTCAGACATACACTGTAGACAATTCTGGAAAATTCACAGCGTTGCTGACACCTCTCACCTTCATGCTGCCTTAATGCTGCCTTCACTCAAATCTTGCTGAAACAGATGATACATACATGCAGTCAGTTTTAAGCTAAACTTAAACAATACTTAAGCAATAGACAGAACAACCAACTTGGCACCTAGCGATAACCAGCTAAACTGAACAGTAACGTTTAGCCTACTTGTTTAGTTTCGTAACCTAGTAACCACAAGCCAGGAACACTTATAACTCTCTCTCGTGTCACCGTATGGTTAACTAAACGGAGATCCTCTAGTCGGGGAGAACGCATCTGACATGGACAATATCCTGTTGTGTGCTGCCTGTGTGAATGGACAATATCTGTACCCGATTCTCCGGACATTGTCCGGAATTCATATGAGAAATGACTCTAGTGTCTTGTGTTAGTATAGGTGTCTGTGTGGAGATCTTCACTGTTGAAGATTCACTGGTCTCCAAAAACATCTGCTTTTGGTGTCCTCTTGAAGCTGACACTAGAGATCATCGTACAGTGGAGTCGAAATTAGCATGGGGTTTAAGGAGAGACATTCCACATCTGGTGGAAGAATCCTTTTTAGGAAGTGTACAGAACACCATATTTTCTCACCGTATAACAATTTACAGTCACCAGCATTACCTCCTTTTAAGTATTGATAAAGCCAACAGCCTTATAACATAGTTTGAAAATAGAACCGGATAGTGAGTGCTACACTTTAAATGACAATGATATATTATTTAATATAATTTAGATGTTCTACATAAGATGTGTGGAACACAGACTAACCCAATGTTTAGGGAAAACTATTGAAGAACCTTTTATGATTCTTTTAAGGAGATGAGCCAAAGAAACCCCCTTCGGCTCTTGGCTCCGCCCCTCTTTCTGTGAAGGTAGTAGGACGT